>NC_091936.1:17391821-17451821 GCF_041260155.1 Ptychodera flava
TCCCATCCATCTTTTTTAGCATCTCACTCATATGTTTTGCTAAGGATTCACCGCCTCAGCCACATCCAATATCAATAGGCATTATCCCTGAGCCAGGAGATGGTGCTTAAAAACTTAGTTATTTGATCCATCAGGTCGATATTTTAGTTCTGACCAATATGAACAAGCACTGTATCTAAACTCGCAAGATTGATCTTTCTAGGGCCCAACCTTTTCGGGTTTTGGTCCATCGCGGACGAAAACAATTCGTTTGTTGAACTTCAGCGACATTCCGTAACAGTCATTTGCAACAGATAATGGATCAAGAGCAAATGAACTGTTGATAAATTGTTTTGTTTGATCCTATTTTTTAGGTATTGGTAATATTTTTGTCTACTTCAAACTCGTCGGTGTGATCGTAGTAATGTCGATAGTGTTTTACCTTTCAGGTAAGTTTAACACTGTAAATGCTTCACTGCCGTTTTTTATATAAGAGACCACAAAGACAAGTGACAGAAGTCAAGTTAAACCTCAACGTTAAGGTATACAGTCACCTGCAATCTAAATATGCCCATATATGGTCAAAGAAGCGTTCCTTGGTTTTCAAAATGCCCATGTGAGGGCGTTATTTTTGAAAAGCGGCCACCCGTTTAAAATCTGTGACTGGTTAGATTTTTTCTTATCATGGTAACTGCACGGGCATTTTGAATACCAAAGAACGCCCATTTGACTATATATGGGCATATTTAGATTGAAGATGACTGTACACCTTTAACCAGACGACGAATTATGCTTCTTCTGTTCCCCAGACAATCAACTTTATTCGTCTGCATCTTGCTATATCTCTGTTGTACTCTAGGGCTAGGATTCGGTGCACCGTTCTCAAGATCGAGTACAGCGTACTTGTTTACCAAAGCTGGATGTTGGGGTGTTACCTAATGGGAGGGTTCTTCTTAAAGACTGGGTAAGATTACATCTATCTAATCTATCTATCTATCTATCTATCTATCTATCTATCTATCTATCTATCTATCTTCTATCTATCTATCTATCTCTCTGTAACTCTGTAACTCTGTAACTCTGTAACTCTGTTTGCTTGTTTGTCTATATATATCTATATTTTTATCTATTTAATTATTTATCTATACATCTATCAACCCCTGTACAAGTATGTATCAATGTATTTGTTTATGTATATGTACATACATACATACATATATACTACATACGTATATATATATATATATATATATATATATATATATATATATATATATATATATATATATATATATATATATATATATATATATATATATGGCTACGTAGAGACTTTAATGTTTTACTTTACATACAAAGCACAGTTATCAGTGCCTTCCACCTTCTCAAAACTTGCAGCCTTATATACTTACCTCATAAACCATTCAAGTATGCAGATCACATAAGAGGTACCAGATCAAGTGAATATTCAAATAAAATATCCAATTCGTTCTTTGTTTTGTAGATTGTACGCATTTGCTCGATACAGTCGTGTTAGTGACAATCCCTCCACATCTCTTTCGCAGGACCGTACCGTGGTTTCTTATATGGGTCTATTACATCTCCATTTACCCATTTGCTTACGAATGCATATGCATTATTGTTTGGAAGGACATCGATTACATAGGTTCGTAACCTTTTATCACATGATATAGAAAAGTTAAAAGAATAAGAAACATAGTGAAGGAGAATGTCGTCCGATACATGATAATCATTCCTTAGATTATGGTGATTAATATTATGCTAAAGATTTTATGTGATGTTTTCAATAAAGTATACTTCCTTCATCGTTTTGGAGTAAAGAGAAAGGGTTCTCGTAATTATTCTATAATGTATTTTCTTACTTTTTTTTCGCTTGAACAGAGTGTAACATTGGAGAAAGTCACCTTTGTATCGCTAGTGGGAAAGAGGTTTTGTCATACTACGGCTTTGATGAGGTATGGTGCTATTAGAATCCTGATGATCATCATAGAACCAGCTCAATGTAAATGATTTTCCTTGGGGGATTTTAACAGGAACGAATGGTGAAAGCAAGATTATGCACAAAAAACCGACTGTTTTCTGTGTGATTGTTTTTATTGGTTAAAAAGGATGTATTTGTGATCTTACTCTAATCTCCTTATCAATGAGATACAGACGTCTAATAAATTATCTTTAGTGAAAATGCTTTATTTTAGTTACACTTGAGGCATAGTTACGATTCGTTTATTACCTTTTTGAAATATTTTTCCTACTACAAATCAAATTGAACAAGGGACTGAAATACAACATTTGTCGTGGAGAAGTTGAAGCTCACTCCAACTGTCCCATCATAACAAATTTCTCCATATCAAAATGATCAAAACTTGACACACTGAGGATTTTTTTGACAGGGAACTAGTTGACAAGTATACACACACGTAGAGTGCACATGGCTACGAGAACAAGTTCATAGTTCGGAAGATTGATCGTCAATATACAAATTTGAACTTGTCTGTATAATTCAGTAATACGATACATAATCAGATGATGACAACGGGTGTGAGTTTAACGGTCTCATGGTGTTACGTTTTCTGTCATACACAGGGTAACTTTGCGATAGATATGGCAATTTTGGCAGCCACGGCCGTAGGTGGATTGATGTTTAGCGTCTTGATTTTCTACATCAAGGTGAGAGCATCTTACTATTTGCACTATCGTCCGAAGAGTAACTGATGCCGGAAAAGTGGACAACAGTGGAAGGACTTCCCTATCAGTAGATGCATGGCATTTGAATTCCAGAGTTCCATCGACCTTGCCGCAGACAGTATCAAGAGGACAAATATTCCAACCCTTAAAATGTTACAGTTGTCCTGCGATCAACGAATTGTGAGGATTCATTTTAGGAGTTTTTTTTAATTCTTGCTTTTGTTAAATCGAAAATCTACTTTTCACCCAACACAGTTTACACATACTATGTTGGAGCATCGCTACCACTTGAGTTGTAGATGATGGTAGGTTTGAGCCGACTAGATTTTGGAATCCAAATATCTGCGCTCTTTTACAATGGAACGTCATTTTCTCAAAATTTCAACGAGCGAAGTAAAAAGTGATTGTTTCACTTCTTCGTATACATCGAAGAAAAAAAACTGTGTCTCTCGCACAAATTATCATCAGTATGACGCTATTCATTTTATCTGAAAGGAGTATGGCATGACATTTTCTCTCACACCATTGGCATTTGCGTCTGATTTATATGTCTGTATCACCTGATCAGATGATGGCAGGGCAAAATTCTTGAGATAACATGTCATATCATATAATCATTTAGAAAAGGGCCATGATACGAAATACAAATATCATAAAACTGCTACCGACGACTTTCTTCGTATCTGACGGTCAAAGGCGATCGATCTCCTTAATAATTTAAAGCTGTGTGATAAATTAATATCGAAGAGCATTTAATCACTCTTTATTGTCCTTAACATTAAGAAAGCATATCAAATTACAAAGTGGCAGAGAAATATCCCATCTCATGTAAATATAATATGGTATAGGTGACTTTCAAACAAGTCGGGTTCTCAATAAACATCTTCATTTAGTATCTATAATTCGTATAGAGCTGTGTTCCTCTCGTAAATACAGATATAATTGTACCACCTTTGTTGATAGCCGCAGGGAATGGCCACAAATGCCGCATGAAAGTGCGGCGATGTGACTTTTGACTGGGCTATGAATTGGGGCATATCGCATTTGCCATAGAAATGATTACTAGAGTGTGGTCACTACTATGTAGATGCTGGGAATTGGAATTCTTGTCGTGGCTATTGTCGTGGTTGAAATATTAAAACTGTCATTCATTTTATATTCCGCCAGTGAAAGAACTGAAAGCTGATAGGCGATACATAGAGTAAACCTTAACATTCTGAACATTCTGAACAGTGTATCAAAAAGTGCATTTTTTGTTCACGTGCCTTTGCGAATTACGATCAGAAGGTTTCACTGTTAAAATTGTGAACATACGCTCTCACTTATTCGCATGAATCACCTTATGTTCTGTACACATAAGACATGATTCTTCTTACTGACGAATAATATTGGACTTCGGAAGAGCGACATAAACACTCTTTCCGGACATACGTAACCTTTGTGATGTAAATATTAAAATTTGACATATTACTGTTAGCGAAAATCAAATATTTGCTTACAAAGAGGAAATATTAGAATAGGTAGAATGCAAGTCGTGGGACAGATTTTGGACTTTACCACTTGTGGGTAGGGGTCATTTTATAGCTCTTGGAGTAAGAAATTTTTTCAACGTGTTGGCTTTCGAAAAGCGAACATTTTATTTTTCTCCATAGAGTTAACACAGGGACGGTGGCCACTCATAATTTCAAATATCGGTAAATGTTAGGTAATCTGTTTCTGTAGTGCCAAACTTTTCACAGTGACCCCTGATTTGTATTGTTGAGTTGGTAAGACAATGATTGGAAGTTTCCTTTTGGAAAGTTTGAACAAAAGTTGAATACTTTCACTTTCGAGGCGCATACTGCCTTAAACGCATAATTTGATGACTGAAGCTGGCTTCACAGGAAGGTCAATCAGATAGCGTATGGAATCAAACATGAGAAACACCAGGATGTTAGGTCACGGGCGAGTCATGAAAAAATATCAATTTAACGTCACTAATAGCCGGCTCGCAAACGACGAATGTAAGAAAAGAGGATCTGTCATGAGTTGTTTTTGTCTTCTTTGAAATGAATACAAAACAGGTTGAAAACTTTCAAAATGTTGTTATTTACAATACGTGTTTGCATTGTCTGATCTTGACATTTGCACTCGGTTGTCATATCGTCCCGTGATGGAATGTTTAACTGGATTTTGCAGGCATAGACACGACAGCTGATAGTGACTCTGAAAACCTTTTAGAATGTTTCTTTTCTTTTGCATGTGTGTCTTTGATTCACTAGCAGCACACACTTTCTAATTAAAAAGTGATTTTGCTCTCTACGTCCATCATCGTTGTTAGAACACAATGTAAGGGACAGCGCTGCAGTTCAGTGCAGTCATCACGCGCATGGCAACACGGAGGTAACAAAAGCGCCTATCAGGAACGCGGTGACGCTGGTAAGTAGCGAGGCCTTGCTCTTCCGCGATGACGTCACGCCGCTTTGCTTCTTTTTTTTTGCACCGGTGTACTCAAAAGGGATCCATCCTGCACGAGGCTGACGAGAGTGCAGTTGTCCAATCAGCGAGAACATCTCGCTGGCATACAGTAGCGTGACGACACTCGGTACAGCAGCGTTAGATATCCCAGAAACAGGTAACCAAAGAATAAACAAATCAGCGCCATCGTATCGGTCAGCACGTTGTCCTGCAAGGTAAAAGTAATGTATACATTAATATTATTTTCATTTTAGATAATCACACATCATCAATCTGTAATGATTACATTTAATACATCCTCTACGATGCCTTGGAAGCCACCTTCAAAGTGAGAGTTTGCTGCAATTTGTACAGTAAAGTTGGAAAATTTCAAGCTATTATCGTGACCCTTGTATGACCTCACATCCTGGTCTTTTTTTAATAAACCGACGTATACCAACGAAAACACTTTATGACATGATCAAATTTAGGTCATGAAAATGACCGATTCCATGTTCTGCATTAATCAAATCTTGCAGATTTGGTTCAGAACGGATAACTGTCTTATAACAACAGACTCTAATATGAATAATAAATTCAACTGGAACTGCTTCATCCCAAATATGTTGCACTTATCCAACTAAAACTTTAAAACGAACAGTCTATGGTATAAATCCTTCATACCGTGCTGTAGCCGAGGGCCTTGAGGACTAGTTCACCACTCGTTGTGCAGTTTGGTTTGTGAGCGGAGCTGCAGTCCAGCTCAGCTCGCCCATTCCACTCGTTGATGTTGAGCAGTTCATATCCGTAATAAAACCAACTGGTGTATTTTAGCCAATACATGTACCACGGTATCGATCTGTGGACAAATCAAAAGTCGGGTTTGTGTTAAAAAAAAGACAAAGGTAACACATTGCAACCTATTATTCGCCTGCATGGCTGATTTAGTAACACGTGTCTTCACTTGCTTAGAAATACTGTGCCACTGGTTAGCAGAGATTATACGGCATCAGATATGCTGGGAAATTCGACTCGGAGAGATTCTATAAAAATGATTTAAACTGAGAGACCGATCTCCTGTTGTCTAACAGGAGATCAAGCAATATTTTATGACCTTCAGAGGACGGAATCGTGGATCAAACTGTGATAAGTGTGTGCCATGGAAACCGTTTCCATCGGTAAAATCCTAGTTAATATTTTAATTGGAATTTTTAGATTTATTAAATATAATTTTATATAAAATTGTTAAAACTAAGCCTACATGTAATAAAGTAATATTGCGAATCGATAAAAGTGCCAGCTATTCAAATAACCATCGGCGTAATATTCATGATACATAGTCAGTAGATCATAACGATCAGAAATCATAAGAAATTGTTATGGCCATGCATCTCCATATAATTATTATTCATTGCATTTTGTAAAGGCCTATTTTTGGCTGATATTAACGATTGGGGTCAGTCTAAGCTATTAAAAAAGAACATTGCGCTGTATTGCATTTCTATTATCTATTGTCACGCTACTCACAGATCGAGAATCAATTATTGCCGTTTGAATGGCGAAGACTAATAAATGTCATGTGACTAAATTCGATTACATGCTGGTACGAACTATAAGCCTGTTCCGTTTGCGGACAGTACACTCATCAACTCGACAGCAGAATTCCACAGACAGGCAAGTGCCCAATGCCCTTTATGGATGTGGCATTCCTATCATGAATGGTAACTCATTAAAAATGAAATGTCTGTCATAATATTCACATTATGAATGCGTATACCGGAATAGAGCTATTTTTCCCTATTGTTTTGAAAAATCGCCAGGGGCCATCGTACACATAACCAACCAAGTCTTGATAAAAATATAAAATTAACGGGCGACGCGCTGACCATTAACTTATTTATGGGCAAGGGCGAGAGGAAAGCCAAAAATTAACGGGCGAGGCTTGCCGAGCCCGTTAATCTGGCTTTCCTCGAGCCCCGGCGCGCCCATAAATAAACGTTAATGGTCAGAGCGAAGTCTTTTTTTCCATTATATTATCATCGAACCGGATAAAACCGTCAAAATTTGCAAAAATTTTTGGAGCGAACGACAACTGGGCCCCAGAACTGAGCAATACGCAACGCACTGTCACGCGCGCTGTAAAATATTGGCAAATCCGGAGATATTATTAGAAAAAAAAGTATCTCAAATAGGGAAATATAGTTCCATTTTATTTCGTGATTGATTATGATTTACACTTGAGCTGTAAAGTTACGATACTTTGAGTTGTTAATATTATTATTCATATTCACGGGCATATAAACAGACCATTACTGTGTATTTGTGGTCAGTCACGTGGTTCAGCTCGACCAATCAAAATGCGACAGGCAGGTCATGGTAATATAATCTAAATTAAGGTAGTACTCGCCTCTAAATTGACAAACTTAAACTTTTGTTCAAACTTGACGTAGGGAACTTTAAACCACCCTCTCTCTCAACTTCAAGAATACAAATCAGGGAGTCATCACGCGAAATCAAGTACTTGAGAAACAAAATACCCAATATTTGAAATCCAAAATGGCTGCCGTCCTTGTGCTAACATAATATAATAACATTTTCAAAATATAACATAATAACATTTTCAATTTTCAAAAAAATAAGCCCGTGAAAACTTCATGTACTCTATGAGTTTAAAAATTAGCCCCCACAAGTGGTAGACCAAAAGTATTGTGAACGTTTAGTTTCAGCGTCCGATTATCTGTCCCCGAGGCGCATTCGACCATAAAGCTTCAATAGCCAGCGCGTAGTATGAATGCAAATACTCACTCCGGTTTGATAAAGAAACCGCCAACAATAATCATTGGTAGGAGTATTGATTGTGCTATCGCCAAGACAACCGTGATGTTGTCATTCGTCATTGAAACAAACATGCCTGAAAACGAGGAAAGAATGTACATTAATCATATAGCTGTGGATATACATGTACGTTTAATACAGGGGAGACCCCAGACACCGATTACGTTACATACTAGTACGACAGGGACGTCCTTCCATTATATGATAATGACCTCCGTCTAATCTGCATTTTCCACACGTGTAACACTGAAAGCATTCGGTGACCATAAATTGACATGACATCACTATGTGATAAAAGTGACGTTTCAAGTATGTTTTACTCTTTGAACGTCTTCATCACAACGCTGTTTAGCGCACATCGTACCTTCTTCACACATGAAAAATCACTGCATGGTGTTTACCTTGCCAAATTCCTTTACATCTCATACTATGATTTTCCAGGGCAACTGTTGACACAAAATTTGACGGGCAAAACTAAACCAAGATTGCAATATTTTGGTTCTCGAAGATGCATTGCATCGGTGAAACGAGCAACCGGGGAAATATCGGATCTGTTTGATACAGTGATGCAACTTTCGTGGCCAACGGGAACCGCTAATATGTACGTTTAAAACCGAAAGCACCATTTGAGTAATAAAATAACAGAGTCTGGTATATACATATGCTTACCAAAGGCAAATCCGACTCCAGACGTCAGCAAAGTGACGACACAACAGCCCAGAAATCTGCCAAAGTCTGGTGACAAACCTTGAAAGAATAACATCAGAGAACATATTGGATCAAACAGCTGTACCAAATTAAACGGTAAGAAACAATTACAATTAAAATATATGCTGTTTTCAGACATATAATATGGATTACAAAATGCGATAAATAATTGAAAAAGTCTGAAGACGGCAATTCCCAAGAGCACTGCAGTATATTTGCAGTAACATAATTTAATGCAAAATACAAACGACACAATGTCACAATAATAATTATTTAGAATGCTCGTTTAATGGAATGGAATATTCTTTTAGCAAATATCTGCCAGTGACAACACAACAGGAAAGAATAACCTAAATAAAAACTCATCCAAAGTCATTAATTTTGTTCTTATTCAATATTTTCTCCTATCAGCATGATCACAATTGACGTGAAATACTCGTATATGCTCTTTTCAAAAACACGATGCGCTACTACACGCATGCGCACTGATTACTTGAAAAACCCTCTTGATAATTCCCGTGCCAATGCAGTGTGTCAAGTTCATTCAGCGAGCAAATCAAATTGCAGAAAGTCTGCACTTACCAACTAACCAATAAGAGACCAGAATGTACAATCCCTTACATATGAATATCGATGGTATCTGAAATATCAAATTAAAAACAAATTTTATTGTAACTGCACCACAAAGTGACGAAATAAGAGGGCGGGGACAATTTTATTGCAATATGAATGCCAAGATGCGCCATCTTATTTTTGTATCAGACGTTCGCCTCGAAACCATGGTGAAGGGCCACCTCATATGTCCTTATAACTGCTCACAAAGTAATCCATAACAATCGTTTGTTTACTAGGTTTACTTTTTAAAATAACGACAAAGCAAGCAAAAGACAAACAAGCACACCTCGTTGCATTTGAAATTAGGACATTATTGTTGTCATTGACTCCTAAAAATGACGTTGAGTCAAGTGTTTTGACATCGCAGACATACTTAGTCACTGAGTAGAACTGAACGAGGCTACATTGAGAATAAACAGTGATATACACAGGCCAAAAGTAGGTCACTAGTGCAAATGTTTTAACAATAAGCTGCCGAGTTCACTCATGTCAGACTGATAGAATTTCACCGCCATAAAATCAGAGACCTGTCACGTCCTCAGCGCAGTCTGCAAATTACAAACAAGCGTACACTTCATTTGATCTTTGCGATAGAATGTTCGAGTCAGCACGCCTAGCTGCAACCTCATTAACGTAGTGCAGAGAAACGTCACTTTTTTATTTGGTGGCTTGTTTTCTTGGCAACAACCATTGATACTATATCAATTATCGCTTGTGAGTTGAACACGACAGTTGCAGTACAATGCATAAATTCAGAAATCTCTCTTTTTCCGTGTTTCATCTTCAAGTCTGGGGCAGTGAAGATCGATTTCTGTTTAGTTACCTCAGCTAAGACTCTTGAGAAGAAGTAAGCTGCCGTGTTGTACATCCCGGTGTGATGTTCCCGTAGAAATACTGGAACCTCGTGTGGTAGAATCTGTAGCATTGAACGCAAATCATTAGCAAGATTCCTACTTATTACAGAAACAAGAAAGTTTTAACGTAGTTTTGTGTTTGGAAAGACTGCGTTGTCGTTGATAGTCCATCATAACGATAATGTAGAATTTCAGGCTGAGCAGTGAGAAATGTCATATTTCATCAAATGAATATCACAATCACGGCTGGTAATGCCGCAGTGAAGACTCTAATTATTACAGTACCCGGAATTTTGCATACAATTTTTTTAAACTGACACACCTGATGCAAATTTAAATGCAAGCATGTGGTAGTAATCTTTGCAAGCCTAACTCACAAAAATGCTTCTAAAGTCCAAACATTATTGATTCAAGGGAAGATGTGCGATTAAACGAGACGAGCTTACGTAAAATATTAGACATCACATGTAATATGACATGAAAACATCCAATCAGTATAGACTAAATATTATATTTTAATTGACTCGAGGTTGAATGCACCTCTGAAAAACAGATATAAGACTCCTTTTTACCATACTTTTCTGATCTACCACTTGTGTCGGGCTCAAAACCATTAGACTAAATGCAGTTTTAGAAAAACTTAATTTTCCCATAGAGTTAATGGCCAGGGCTGATGATCATTTTGAATTTCAAGTTTCTGTAAATGTAAATAAATCTCATATTTTACTATGACACTCGACTTTTATTTCAACTTGATTTTGAGAGAAAATGGTTGAAAACTTCCTTCTGGAAAGCTTGGGCAAGAGTTAAATCCGCCGCTTTCGAGGCATGTTACAACCAGCGGACAACCTCGTTCACGGATTCCATCGTACCTGTACAACTGAAAACACCGTTTCAGACGCCAGGAAGGATGAGCATAAGCGCCAGATATCCAGTGATATTCTGACCGTTTCCGAACTCCTCTGGTCGAAGTAACACAGGCCGAAGAACAAGCCGGCCAGAATGTGAGCTGGTATACGAGTCTTGAGCGACGCCTGATCACGTATGACGGAACGACAGCTACGGCGAAGCAACAGTGCAAACTGCGTCCACCAGGATGACTTGTAACTGCAAGCAAGCAAACAAGAAATCAAACAAAAGACCAAAATAAAATATTTCATTTCGTTACTATCGAAGATAATGTTCACATTTCACCTTTGCCTCATATAGGTTATTCCTCAACGAATTAAGAACTACACACTTATCATGTTTTTATGACATATCAAGTTTGCGTATTTGATATATCGTTTTAGAAGAAGGAGTAGCTGCGGAAATGGCTTCCTATTTTATGAGTGCGGGAACCGTAAAAAGATTAAATGACAAAGGCATGGCATAGTGACGCTAAACGTTAGTTTAAGTTGTGCAAAAATGTGCTCTTTCTAAATTGATTTCTTCTGCTGTTTTGAATTTAACATCGTGTGATTAATGTTTTGTTAACATCTTACTAAATACATAGCTGAAAAAAACAATTAAAACGATAACGTGTTAACTTCACGTGCATTAGGTAAAATGATTGACAATACAATGAAAGGTGACTTCAGCAAGCCATAGGCACATCTATATACAACAATAAATACTTACGAAGACAGTACAGCTTTAAGCTCACTTTCTTCCTCCACAGGAACATCTGTTGAAGTCAAAAATTGAATTTTGCCGTCTAAATCGGCCCTAATAACCGAGTTTTCGTATGAATCTGTGATACCCTGCAATGAGAAATGGGTAAATGAAACTAACAAAATTTAATGCTTGGATGAAAAATGTTTTTGATTGAAAGAAAAAACGCCTTTACCTTGACAAGAAAACATCCTTTACGTATTCAATACGTATATATTAAACTAAATAGAATGAACCTAATATTGATATGTAATATTTACCCTTTTATTACATATTGACAACCTATATTGGGTTCATCCCATATTTGCGTACTATATACATAGGCCTAACGATCCACACACAAGTTAATCTTACATGTATGTGATCAGCTCTGCTTGACTTAATATGACAACAACAAGAACTCATATCATTACAAGAGCACTTGCCGTCACTGGACCGTGAGTCGATCTATCCCTTTGTGCACGTACCTAAGGTATATTCCCGTTATGCACGTACCTGTATTCTCTGTTTACAGATTTCTTCCTGGTCCGGCACTACTGACAGCAGCAAGATGAAAAAATCTGGAGGAGAGAAGGTATACGGACAGAGGAAACCGCGCTCCGCGAAGTACTGTATCGCGTGGTTTGATGGGCCCATGAACGCACATTTCCCGTCAACCATCAGAAATATTCTGTAAAGAAGTAGAGAGATTGGCAAATACTATCATGGATGCAGACAGACATACAGACAGGCCGGTAGACAGAAAGAGTCATAGATCTAGAGTCAGAGAGAGAGAGAGAGAGAGAGAGAGAGAGAGAGAGAGAGAGAGAGAGAGAGAGAGAGAGACAGAGAGAGAGGAGAGAAGGAGAGAGAGAGAGACAGAGATAGAGACAGAGAGAGAGAGAGAGAGAGAGAGAGAGAGAGAGAGAGAGAATCACTGCCATAGAAGACCGATTGAATGTTGAAAAATGGATGGATGGGTAAGGGACAAAATGTAGGCCTGATTTTCAGGCAGACAGATAGAAAGGTGGCAAGAAAACACATAGGGGTAGGGAAAATGAGTCTTTGTGATTTATATAATAATAATAAAGCCATGGGCCAGAAAACATAACGCAGAACAGGTTAAACCCGGAATTTGAATCAACCACGGTAAAGACAAAACCACGTGCACAAACGCGCACAGAAATAGTGCATATCCATATTACACGTGGGTTTGTTTGTACCGCCATCACGTGATCTCCTTGGCTTACTGAATTCGTAGAGCATAATGCGTCATTTTTTTCGGGAGGGTAGAACTATTGTATGTGTGAAAATATCCATATACGACAGAACACAATGCAAATACTTAATATATGGACGCAATAATACTGAAAGAAAAGAGAACATGAGACAAACACAGATGAATGTCGCTCTGCAGTGTTTGCGACGACACGGAAATATCTGCTATGATCACAAAAAAATCCTTACTCGTCGAAGAGATCATACATGGCTGAGGGAGGTTGATGAACTGTTGTGATGATGGTTTTGCCCTGAGCTGCCAGTCCTTTCAGTGTTCTCATCACGTTGTCAGCCATAAACGAATCCAGACCACATGTTGGCTCGTCACATAGCATGATGTAGGGCTCTGTCAGTAACTACACTAAGATTAAAAAAAGTGTAGATTAGTACTTTGAGACACAAAAGAGGAATATAGTCATTTTGTTAAAAAAGTCTTCGAGATTAGAATGTTGGACTATATCAGCCATTTATTTTAAAAATATGATCTTTGACTGTAGACTGTAACCCTTTCGTCACCAAATTTTAGATTAACCCTACTTTAACATCTGCATGTGATGATGGCATGGATTTGAAATACCTAAAATGACGCAATTATTCAAGAAAATCACATGTTTATCACAGAGCTTATGTGTGCTAGATAAATTTTATCCGCGCATTCACATAATTATTTCATTGACTTGACAATATTATCATTGACGCTCACCTCTGTAGCAAACGACAATCGCTTTTTCTCACCACCCGATAAATCTTTTATCGGACTCTCGGAAACGTCACCAAGGCCTAGCTGGATTAGTGCCTTATTTATCTTTTCTTCACGTACCCTAGGTGATGTGTCTGCATCCATACGTAATATTGCCTATAATTAAAGGGACGCGAATACTTAGAACAAGACATCACTGAATGAACATGAAGATTATGGGATTATTACATATAGTATGATGTTGTTGTTGTTGATGATGATGATGATGATGATGATGATGATGATGATGATGATGATGATGATTACATATAGTATGATGTTGTTGTTGATGATGATGATGATGATGATGATGATGATGATGATGATGATGATGATGATGATGTATGATGATGATGGTGATGATAATGATGACCACAACAACAACAAAAAACAACAAAAACAAAAACAACGATAATAATAAGCAATAAGTAATAATATAAGTTTGAGGAAATATTTTAATTTACTCACAATAGCGATCGTCATTAGTGCCACCGCTGAAGATAGCAAATTAAATTGATACTGCTCAAAGCTAGGCGAGACTTATGAAATGTAACGATAAACACAACCTTCTCTAATGCCGTGACATCGTAAGGTGCGTAAAATAGTGAAATCCTGCTTCATTTCCAAACATAACGCACACACTTGTAACATTTTGGCACACATTCCGTTAAAAAACCCCGAAAGTACTGACATGTTAAAGTTAACATCTATATGTTATGGTCTACAAACGGCGAGCATGTATTTACTTGACGAATGAGCTTACGTGAAAGTTCAAATGTTCCCTCGCTGTGATGGCATTGATGAAGAGATCAACCTGTTCAACGTAGGCGATGTTCCTTTTGCAGAAGGCCGCAGTGACCGGGTTTCCGTTTGCAGTTACTGAACCCTCGATGAAGAGGTTACCTTGAAGGTGTCGACGACCCGACAACACGTTCAACAAGGTTGTTTTGCCAGACCCACTAGAGAAATGGACATGATAGGGAAATCTCAGCACAGAGGTATCATTTCAAAACGTATACGTATGAAACCCACAAGGGTCATTTTATAAACAGTTTCTCACGCTCTCGAAATGATTTGTCAAATTTACATATTATACTTTTTGTAATATTTGACTGTATTTTATTATACTTATTCCACAGATGTTTGTATAGACTTTCATACAAAAGTTACTGATATTAACATTGAGGCCCATGGATACCAAAAGGCCTGAATAGTTTTGACTTTTTCGTTATCGATTTCAGGTTGTAGAATGTCGCTTACCTTGATCCCATAACGGCTAGTATACGTCCGGGTTCAGACAAGCCAGATACTGTGAATATATAATTGACATGTTGCTGTGACAACCAGACTTATGACGACTCGAGTAAGAGTCCCAGAACTTTTACTCGTGTTATTTTTAAAATTTAATTTAGATGATTTGTGAAGGGCACTGGCAAACATATTCCTAATCGTACTGTAACAATATACAGTCGGAAACGACGCGTATATTTAGTTATATTCGCCCAGGTACCCTCAAGGTCTCTGTCTTACGGCAGAGAGAGAGAGAGAGAGAGAGAGAGAGAGAGAGAGAGAGAGAGAGAGAGAGAGAGAGAGAGAGAGAGAGAGAGAGAGAGAGAGAGAGAGAGAGAGAGAGAGAGAGAGACTGGGTGCATGTTGTTATGAACAGATTAGCAATGCAAGGTCGGCATTTTGACTTTGACAATGACGGGCAATATCGTGACATTGGTCTATTTGACGAATAGTGCAGGGTTACTAGTATAACGCTAACGATGGATCCGTTTTGTCCGAGCGTCTATGGTGTACATCGATACTTCGTCACACGTGGCTGTGCCAGGCAAACGGTGTGTGAAACTCTGCAAAGGGCATGGCCAGGGGTGAAAATAAAATAGCTGAAAAATAATGAAACTGAGTGACTCAAGATTTTCAGGTAGGCTACATACCTCCGTGTAAAATCGTCTTCGGCTTCGGCGGCGCGACATCTTTTACCCGTAGCCGTTTCAGCTTATCCCAACATCTCTCCCGTGGAGGTAAGGCAGTAGCCTGAATATCTACCCATGCTAGTGTGTACGGTCCCTTTCGCCGCCTCCTCTGTTCCGATAAATCTGTCTGTTCCAATTCAAACATTAAAAAATAGGAAGATTTTCTTTTAAAAAATGATGGGTGTTAAATTATAACGCTGAGCGACAGACTGCCCACCATGCGCGTTTGTTAGTCATGTTTTTCAATCTATTTTAACCGACGACGTTAGTGTCATGCATCAGTTTAGCAGTTTCTAATTTAAACCGACGATTGCCTTGCTTTCAAAATTACATTTTCTGTTCTGAATTGCTATCAGTCGCCAAAATAGATCTGTCAGGTCGTTCAATCATTGTATATTTGTTTGTACTTTATCTCATCTTATTTGCATCAGTAAAGTGTCCCTGTATTTTGCTGGAAGTGCACGCAGCAAGGCCGATTGTTAGTACAGTGGCGTAGTGCATAGCCCACGTTCATTAATAAATAACCCGTCTCACGTCAAAGCTGAATGTATGTAACAGGGCTATTCTTATCTGTTACATCAAACAATATATTATGTGAAAAAAAACACTGACGATGTAACAGCTTGCTTGGCTTGCAAACTAAGGTTGGTGCCTATAATGCATGTAATGTCGGCCGCCGTGGTTGTCATGTTTCGACACGTCGCGATCCACTTTTATTTGTAAATTCAATAGATGCTTACGTTATGCTGGTGGTTTATGTAAATGCCAGGGAATATTTGAGTATGCATTATGCAGTACTAAACTGAAACACGCAGGATACTTGTCGGCCGCTGGGCTGAGCTTCACTGCTGACAGCTGTGCAATTTTATAAGCAAGCAAACAGAGACCCTCGAGAAAATGAGGGTCCGATTGTGAGTCGGCCAACGATGTAGATTTAATTAAAAAACCCTTTCTTTCGTGGTTGTTATTGAAACCTGTCTAATCTTCTATCGGCAACGTTTATTCGTGGTACGTCGACTCACACGGTATAAATAGATAATGTGTTGGTCTAACCATCATTCCATGTATATAGGGCTATTAATAATACCAAGCTCGTACAAGTAACCGATTTGCTTATAATATGAAGTTCACAATTCATTTGCAGTTTTTCAAACGATATTTTTGACTAGAGGACACGTACGTTGATCCAGGATAAATTGATTTTTCAAAATAAATATAATCAATACATAATAATTATATTGCAATTGAGTTTCTAACACGTGAATAGAGAGTGGATGTTTGTATAAGAATGGTAGCTAAATAAGCGGGTTGTTATTTGAGTCGTCGGGGTTTGTCGAAACGAAGGACCATGACTAGCTTATGAATGTCGTACTCCGATTTTAAAGGGAGAATATTGGAGTGGAACACTCACCAGTTCAAAATCCATGAACTGCCGGATCTCAGCGAGGGAAGCCATTGCCGGTCCTGTCCGCCGTTTGTGTCAAACTCGGCGAATTATGAATATTCATGAATTCGACTGAATAATCACTGTACCCTCATATTTTCTTTCAACAAGTCCTGTTGACTGTACATGTATGTACTCATCGCGGAACTGGTTCGCACAGCGCGGCGCCGCACTTAACTTGTGCGGGCGGAAGTAGTATACGTAATCGTATCATTAGCATGATAATTGTTATATTGTCTGTGATTGTTTTGGGGAATCACTTTCATCAACGACCAAATTAAACTCTATTAAGAGATAAGATTCTGACAAGCTTTTTCAGTTAACCTGCGATATCAATTTTATCATGATTCAAGCAGCCGATTAAAAATATGCTCGTAAAGTTTTGTCGGGCCGGGCGTGCAATTTTTTTCCCTATCAGCAGGCGAGGAACAGGCGGATGGCAATTTTTCCTCATTATTTTGAGGGTACACGTTATCCTTGCTCAGCTGGCTACTTCACATGTGCATGTAGGAGTATATGCATACACACATTAAGGCGTAGCCTATAACGGGCATTCCCACGGTTCTCTTGCACTCTAGATGTCAAACACAATTTTACAAATACGGGTGTGACTACTCTCCCACTCTATCAAATCAAATCGATCACGTGTATTCTCATAGACGGTAGAGAGGAAGACTGTCTGTGGTATACCATGGGTTCTATGCTTATACGTATACCGGTAAGGGGTCATTCAGCTGCTGACAGTGACCTTGGCTCGGTGGAAAGGCATGTCGAAATAGAATAGACCATGGGGATAGTTCCTCTTCCACCTCCGTGATTAGATTGTACTGAATCAGAATATTTAATGAACAGTCTGAGTTACGAAATGTTCCGTATCCACATACACATCACAATACGTTTTATTGACATATTGAAAAATAAAATTTTCTATAGTCTATGATTTACGTCACTGATAAATTCACGACAAACATTTACCTTGGTAATACGCCTGCCATCGTCCGCAAATAGACTGCTCGCACTGGTTTCACCGGGTATGCTACCGAATATAGTACATTTCCGTAGGTTTCCTCAAGCTACAAAAGGGGAAGTACAGTATTTGCGTCATTTTGCAAGCCTTGCTCGTATGAGATGGCCACGTGACAATTTTGTTTTAAAAAATTAGCTTTCATAAAAATGGGTTGGAAAGCAACAAGTTTGATTAACTTTTGTTACCGCGTTTCTCACCGAACGAGGGCGCACTATAACAAACCCGTAAAAGTCAGTTAATGATTAAGCTACCAGCGCCACCACTTCGAAGACTGTATATGATCGTGGTCCAAAGGTTGTGTTTATAGTTTAAGGTTTCCAATCAGTATACTAGTGATAAAACATGGCGGACGGTGGGAGGAAAGAGACGTGGTTCACACTGTGGTTTTGATGGCTCGAAGAACACGGAACCCACACTTCACTTAGAGCCTGGGAGTCATCGCTCGGCCCTTAACTCTGAAAGAGGAGTTAATATATATTAGTAAGTACACCGTGGCACATAATGAGTGATAATTTCGTTACTATTTTATACAGTATTGGCGAGTGGGCTCGCATGCAACATGTCCCAAGGAAACGCTTGAATCAATAATAGTTTGGATAAACCCCTATTCACCTATTACAAGGAAACCAAACTACCATAACAATTAAGGGCATGCAAATCACGAGAGTACATAGGGTACTCGGTTTAAGAAGATTCGTTATCATTGCCTTGTCGGTTCCCTTCTCTGTCACCTCTGCCGCAAGAGGGCGCAGTGGTACTGGCGCTACTAGTGGCTGGGGCTCGGAGTCAAGAGGGTGGAGGCGTGTACGCAAAATATGACTTCATCAATTGGAAATAGATAATCAATTCGATGGAACTTTGTCACTTTGTAAAGGTCGTTATGTAATGTTCGACACGGAGTACTCGTTATTTTTACTAGAGAAAATAAATTGATATCAGATTAAATCACAAAATATCTGCAATGCTCGTGCATGTTCAGATTAATCATGAATAGAATCACACGGAAGATGAACCATGTTATTAACAATAGCGTATCAGATTTCTTGTATCATAATGAGGCAGATACACAATGTAAATGGTGTGTTCGCTTGTTAAATTTGATGTCGAAATGAAACTTAACTCAAGTGTCGTGACGAGAGAGAGCATACGAGTGAAAGAAACGGCATAATTATAAAGTTGTGCTTGAAGATTTAAATTATAGGATTGATTCACTCATTCAAACGCAGTTAGCTGATTATTTCGATTATTTTACAGTATTTTTGCTGTATAAAATGAATTTTATTGTTCTTCGCTCAAATGTATAGCTTTCAACTTTTCAGCATAGCCTGTACGTTTGTCACGTCTAGTATTCATATACCAACTTTAAAGAACAACATTGTACACATTATGTCCTCTTTGTAAGAGGCTTATTATAAATGAAGTAATTTGCAATGAAATATTTTTCAAAAGTAACAACGATCGCCCGTTTCAGCGTAAACAGTCACTCATGTTTTACAAATCCACCCGACAGATGTGGCCGATAGACTTCCGGTATGCTTCGAAGGTTGCGCAAACTCTGGCCCTTCTGATGGTGTTGATTTTGGTAGCCTTGCTCGTATTGGCCGCAAATCACAGAAACGTCAGATGGAGCCTCGGACTGAAGCGACCACAGGGATTCGTCGGCAGGAAGAACTACCTCCTTGTACAGGGTCCTCCTCCGGAACAGTGAGTGTTTGATGTTTTCAAAACAAAAGGGCAACAATTTGAACGTTCTTTCTCATTTTTTTTTTGCATAACTTAAATATTCCGCTTGCCGAATCATTTCCAAAGCTAGTTACAATACCAAGGGAACGTAGCACAGTAACCAATCCTTTTCACCGCAAGCCTGAGTAAGTCATACTATATTCTGCATAGCTTGCCAAAGCACCGTACATTTGAAAAAAACACTTTTAGCAACACTTGGTCCCGCTGTCCCCCTGCACTGATTCAGTGTCAAGTTAGCTCTGGGACTTAAAACAAACTTGGTAGCTTTTGTAATCTTAAAATAAACTCATACGGTGGCAAGTTTACTGGTTCTGTTACAGACCAGCTCTCGAAAATGGTATGATGTCTTAAAAGTTTCAACAAATGATTAATTGTTAACTAATTAACTAATTAATTAATTAATTTTATTTATTTTGTGTTGCAATGCGAGAAAGGATAACAGCAGCGAATCAAGCCCGAGATGGCAATAAGAACACAGCGAATGACGTCACCAAAACAAATGTAGAAACGGACATCAGAAACGAGACAGAGGGTAAGTACCCCAAGATGCAGTAGGTTATCGAATCCCGAGAGTCGTTGATGGTATTTTTTATGAAAAAACTATTACTACAGTAACTTAAATGGCTCACCTGTTTCAATTATCAGGATTACGGTTGGGGAAAAATCATATTTACCGAAATCAATCGGGGATATGGCTTAGTCAGTATATTTTGAATGTTTTTTATTTTATACCACTAAAGAAAGACATAATCTTGCCATATTATTAGGAATTGGAAACCTAATATGACGAGACCGTGTTTCGAAGTCATTTTTTTCAAAGCCTCTCCTTACGGATTCTTTCCTGAATGTTTTATGAAACTTTTAATAGCAATATAACGATGGTATTTTCGTGCGTTTTTACATTCAAATCAGAATGAAATTTGAAGAGTTCTTAATTTTCAGTGCAGAGCCTATGAGTGTGTGTATCTGGAGTCTAAAGTTACTAATTTATTGAGGCACCGTCATTGAGATCAGATCAAGCATGCACTTTGAGAAGACATGTTGCCTCTTTACGTTGTTCTTGGAAGGACACACCGTTTTCTTTGTGTTTGCAGATGACGTCTCTCTTGACAAGCTGAACGAATATGTCCGCACAGTATCACTGCCATGGCAACAGAATCTCACGGCACTCGACTCCATCAGGTAAATAGTTGCTTTAATACGTCGATATCGTTGCACATTAATGAAGTGACTGAGCAAACAACAAGCCATACCGCCCTCTTTCTTCATTTTATGACAATTGAATGCTTTTTATATAAGCTCTCCGTTTTCTATACAAAGGCTTTGCTGTATTCAATTTTTTTTTGACAATTTGCATTCCAGAAAAGCTTTGGACGCGAACCTTACAGCATTGCATGGAAGCGTAGTGACACAGGAAAACACCCCATCGGGTAGCAGTTTGCATTTTTCATCATGGCCTGGTTTGGCGCCAATAAACGAGAAAATTCAACAATTATTTCCTAAGGTAGGATAAGTCTCGGTTATTAGTCTCGGTAATTAGTCTTGGTAAATTTGTTCTATCAGGGAGATTATACGACTTGATGAGAATTTTAATTGATGATCGATCACATGACGAAAGATACTTATCCATATGCATATGCACGATTATTCTTTATGGAGTACCTGTATAGTTTGCTCGTTAAGGAATCTTTTTAGTCTGGACGATCCATCGTTCGTGGGAGGACGCTCCCTGTACTCTCCGATGCGGGAAAGGGGGGGAAGGGAAAGCGCCCTCAAGCGACATATCTCCCAGTCTGGCTGAGTTCCACAGGCGAGACAAGTATGAGTGGTATGTGAATATGGAATATTGATCTGTTTTGGGATGGGAGCTCTTTAATACTAAAAATCTCACCTTCCCTTTTTTACAACAAGAAAACACCATTTCCGGTCAAGCCTATAAAGCGCTGCAGTGTTATCGGCAACAGTGGTACCTTAATAGACAGTAACTGTGGCGATGACATAGATAAGGCTGAATACGTCTTCAGGTAATACGTTTACAAGCTTTCCTAAAATATTTTGGAGTCAATACCTCACTAGGCATAATTTGTGTGACACTCACATCACAGTATATTTGTACTATACTGTACACAGAACAGTACGCTTTACTTGTTTGAGATAACATAGACATCTTTACATAAAACACTTAAGGTTCCAAGACAAGAAATGTGACCTTTTTAATCTAACAATTCTCTAACGGTTAATAAACTCAGAACCCCCGTAAAGTATACATTTTCTGAAAGCCTACATATATGGAAACATTTTGGTAACCACAGTGTCACCATTGTTTACATAACTATCACGTGACAAGATAATTTGCATAACCTTTCAAAAGTCGGTTTTCCCTATGTTTTGTCTCAATACTTCAAAATATCTGACTCAAACTTGCTGGAATGCAAGCTGTCACAATGCTCTTTCAAAGTGTGTCTCAGATTTTTTATATCTTGCTTAGTTTTTTTGGAGCACAATTTTAAAGAAATCAACTATGGTAAAATTCACTGCTCTGGAAGTTTTTCTGGCATAAAAAATGTTTGAGAAGGTTTAGAAAAATTCTGAGACACACTTTTGAAGACCTGTAGGATAGCTTGCACTCACATGAATTTCAGCCACATATCTCAAAGCATTGAACAAAACATAGGGAAACCGTTTTTTGAAAGGTTATGCAAATTACCTGTCACATGATAGTTATGTAAACAATGGTGACACTATGGTAACCAAAATGTTCCCCTATATCTAGGCTTTCCGAAAATATACAATTTAGGGGGGTTCTGAGCTCATTAACACTAGAGAATTGTTAGAGAATTGTTAAACACTAGAGAATTGTTGAAGGTTGTGATATTATAATTCCTTCAAGTGATACAGATTGATTTGTGTCGAAAAGACCAATAATTTCCACTGCATGTACGTACCATCCAGCATGTGAACGGAAGTCTATTTTGTTGTTCAAGTAAGATAAATCGCACACTTTACAAAATATTATTAGATGTATTTTTAACACGTTTCAAAAGCGACAAAATCATCTGAACGATAGCTCCAAATCAGTCACGCTGTTTTAAGTGAAAACAATCCCTCAATTTGGATGTAAGCTTTATGTTTTTGATGCACAGATGCAATGCTGCTCCAATTTCAAAGTTCGCAAAGGATGCTGGTAGGAAAACCAATTTGACAACGTTGAATAAGAGCGTGCTGCATGACAGGTAGGCTTTCCATTTGCATGGCCTTCGGCCACATTTGTCTTGTAATTTGTATTCGAAAACGGCGTAATACAGTAAAGAAAAACAAGATGGAAGATGGATGGTGATGGTGACGATTAAAATGAATTATTAACGAAGGAGGGGGGGGGGAAGCTCGTCACCACCCCATATATCATCACCATCACGACAAGAACAGTCACGCTACCAACATCACCACCATCATTTTCATAATCGTCGTCGTCGTCATCATCATCATCATCATCATCATCATCATCATCTCACATCATCATCATCATCATCATCATCATCATCATCATCACCACCACCATCACCATCATCATCGTCGTCATTATCATTATCATCATCACCATCAACAACAACAACAACAACAACAACAACAACAACAACAACAACTACAACAACAACATCATCATTATTATCGTCATCATGACAGTCGGCGCTACAATCATAACAAATTCCCTCAATATGATTATTTTATATCGTTAATAAAGTATTTATTATGCATTGCTATATATAAATGGTGTAGTGTGTCTCAAACTTTCCCGAAGACTCGATTTTTGTGAAACACCATGCATGCCATCCTATTCTTTCCAGGGGACAAGAAGAATTTAAGGAAAAGCAGACTATATCGCCATAACCGTAGAGGGCGTCTCAGAACGGATTGAATTCATAGTGTGCGTCGACCTTATCTTGCCGTTGAAAGTCTTTCGTCCTCTCTTTTAACACACAGGTACATGACACTGAAGAGTTTAGACTCGCAGTTTGAATTTCAAAATGACATGAGGGAATACAACGGGTTGATTTGGATTCCAGCCTACGCAAATCGACCCTCACTCGAAGACTGCTACACAGCGAAGCGAATTTTCCAGTCCGAAATTTCCCAGATCGTTTTCGGACATCCCCAGCATTTCCTACAGGTGTCAAAGTATTGGGCCACACGTGGTGTGAAAGGAATATTAACAACCGGTATAGTTGTATTAAATTGTTTATGGAACATAAGGCAGTTTGCTAGTCAGTCAATCATTCGGTCAGCTAGTTTTCTGGTTGGTCAGTCCGTCGTTCAATCACTGGATGGCTAAACAACAGCAGATCAACCAATCGGCAGGTCGGCTATGCAAGCCATGAGTTGATTGGTTAGTCAGGATGTCGTCAGTCGGTTGATCGGGAGCCACTTTATTTTTAAATTCTGAACAGTATAACGATCTATATTGAGGTAAAAAATCTGTCTCCCAGAAAGTTTGAAAACCAATTGCAAACAATAAAGGTGCACAGAACAGTAAGATAAGTTAATCAGAAAAATCTTGGTACGGCTTGAAATTTTCGGGATTCTGGCAATTTTTAACAAACAGGCCTCCCCTCTCCGTGAATTTTACAGGTTTCTATCTCCTGAGTATGGCACTAAATCTATGCGAGGAGACTCACGTGTTCGGATTCTGGCCGTTTCTGAAGAACCCGGATGGACAGCCCATCAAGTTCCACTACTACGACGAGATCGGATTCGTGGAGAGGACGAAGAGAATTCACGAGATCCCGTTGGAATTCGAACTCCTGTACGAGCTTCACCAGCAAGGGATTTTGAGAATGCATGTCGATAGGTGTAGACGATAGCCTAGTGGTCCAGATGTCCACAAAACTATTCTTGACGCTATGAATATATTAGTGAAGGGCCTTAAAGCACGGAATGTACGGCAGCGCGGTGTGGAATGGGTGTACCAGGGGAGTTTTATAAGTGATGAATTTACAGATGAGCCACCGGCGTTATTGCGTTGCTGTTTCATGTACTGAAGAACATGCGAATAAACCATGTTTGACACAACTTATAACTATGTTCTGTACGCGTCGTAACGTAAATACCAATCGCCAATTGCAACTTGCAAAATTTACCTGGTCAAAAGGAAATCTACGTCCCTTTATAATATAACTATTCTGAACCGCGGTGAACAGAAAGGAAAGTATGAAAGTCTGTAGGGCCATTTAAAGAAAATTCTTTGTTTGCCGTCCTTGGATATATGAATAACCTACCAGCCAGGCAGGGGGAAAAACACAAACGAAAAACACGAGTGTGCTAACTTAAGCTCAATTTTTTTTTGGTTTCCTTTGGAAAAATAAATTTCTTATTTGTAAAAGTGTTAAAATTGTGTTTGTTTTCTTAAGTTTCCTCTGAAAACCTACCAGCACGCGGGCGGCAAACGATGAATTTTATTCAAAGGGCCTAATGGGTATTTTGTGAAGCCAAGAATGGAATTTACGACGTCTACATGGACAACCATTTCGTGCGCATAAGCTCGCTTGTCGTGTTCACAAAATAGTTTCTTGTCCGTAATGGTGTTTATCATGGCAGGAAATACAACTTTATATATTAAATTATGTCTTCAGAACCTGGGACTGTCTGATCACATTGCTTATTAAAAGCCCCGCACACCGACAAATATAATTCTCGCGCACGTTTACAAATTTTATTGTGGTCGTATATTATTGCATAAACACCTGCGAAGTTAGTTTTCGTTCCCACGTAATACGACCATCACATGGTTATATTACCATATCTCAATAAATGTTGTAATAATAATAATAATAATTTTATAGTGCGAGTCACGTGTAGAAGAATCATGTAGCCTAGACACCAAAACCTAGCATATCGAAGAGTTTCAACATGGAAACCCAGGCCCCTCACTTATGGCGTACATGTATATGTAATATGTAATTCTACGGAGATGTACTAAAATGGTTACACATGTCGCCTTTACGGGAATGTACACATTAAAGTATTAGGGGAATTTGATTGGTGATAGTGAGTATTCATGAAGACAGATGTTCAACACCAGTAACCTAAGGAGTCATGTTTAGTATAGCGAATAACTAGGGACGCCAGAAAATCCTTACATTTCATATCCGAAGGTTTTGTTTCCATTTTTTTGAAGAATTAAATTAGTACCTAACTAGCTTTTATACGAAGGTGGAATTCAGTCATTTTACTCGACAAGAAAGGTCATTATATTATCACCCGCAGTAATTGAAACAAGAGTGTAAATTTTACTAGATATAATGCTATCCGGAGAATGAGCCCAAGGTCGACTGGCTTAGGTCTGTGTAAAAATACTATTTCCGTCTTTAAAGCTCAATTAGCTGTATTTTTTTGCATCCATTTTCGTGAAGATGTGTTGAAATCAAAAATCACAAAACACTTCATGGAACGCTTGGCGACGAATGTACAATTAATACAATGTAAATAATGTCTACAAGCAAGTCACATAATGGCCGCCGCGAGCGAGTACACAAAACCTGTGAACAACAACCGAATTATGGGAATTTGTGACATTTTCAAAGATAATATGGCTTAATGACGGCAATAAAGACATCTTCCCGAAGATTTGGTTTTTTGGGGGGGCAAGTAAAATGCAAAAAGATACAGCTCAAGTGGCTTTAAACTTGACCGACCAATTCTTGTAGAATTGCATTTTCCATAGTTTTGCGCATACTAGCACACATTCAAGGTAACCCGCCATTCGAAAAAGAAACTTTTCCCTGGGCACTTCCTTCATATGTAGGACGATCAGAGGTCAGATTTCCACAAAAACAGGACAGCTGAAACTTAATTTGCTAAAAAGGTTTCACAATGGTTCTACATGCAAGCAGCAGATCAGAAGATGACAACTTTGCTAGCCAGAGATGTTTTGTTGGGTAATGAAAATCCCCCGAAACAGCGATTAATTCTTGGAGACTATGCTAGCTACGCCTATCTAACCAAGCCGTGCGGACCGGACGATGAGAAAATGGTTGTAAAGAGCACGCAAGTCTCTCAGGCTGAAAAAACCATCATGATCACGGGATAACTAAACTGTCCGCACTCGTCTGTA
Source organism: Ptychodera flava (assembly GCF_041260155.1). Taxonomy (NCBI): domain Eukaryota; kingdom Metazoa; phylum Hemichordata; class Enteropneusta; family Ptychoderidae; genus Ptychodera; species Ptychodera flava. The sequence goes on from NC_091936.1 coordinate 17,418,905, forward strand.
AAGAATGGAGACACAATACAACAATCTCATTGGTCTTTTGTTCTCTTCATTTTTTATTGCTTATGATTCGAAAAGTGCATTCGTTCTATATTACGGTCATACTTGTTGTAGAGCGTCACCTACAGACCGCAATTTGGGTGGGATGATTGGTCTATGTCAATATGTATATCTTCGTATGAAATCAGGCGATGGCCGTAGTTGGGATGGTTCCCGTAGGCCGCGGACGATTTTTCGATTTGGGTGAAATCGACATAGTAGTAAGGGCCTGACATGTAGGAACGCCCACACGTGTGACTGTCGTCCCTGCTGTCCAAGAGGTTTACCGCCACGCGTCTGAATTCGCCGTACTGTCTCGGTTGTCTGGTGGGATTGCTGAAGACGTCGCTACTTGTTTCTGCATTCGGGTTCATCTCGTCTCCGATAAGTTCTTCTTGTAGGTGCGTAGGTCACTTCATCTAGAAGCAAAAGGCCCATGTAATTTAAACAAATCTGCACGCTACAAATTACAGCCGTGCAAACACTTTACCCTATACAAGTCCCTCTGTCTCTCAACACTGCTCCTTGTTTGCATTACAATGATGTGACCAGAACTATTAGACTGAGCGAAATGAGCCTTTGGGCCTCGCGGTGCTTGCTCGCTGAGCTTAATCAACACCAATTTGCAGCTTACTGGTCGTTGAAGGCGCGAGAGGGTTATAAACAGCATGGCGCCAATATGGGGACGCTATACCCTCTTATTATCCGTAACTATAGTTACAATACTCACCTCGCAAGAAATTGTATTCGTCTTTCTCCGTCAGATAATGGCAATCCACATGTTCGATATCAAAAGGATTAAAATGAATATGGGCATGATCCATGTCAGCAAAGAAAACCCCGTTTTCTCCGAGTACCTTAACAGAGTTAACAGATATAGCATTATCAAAAATTCTCCTTCTCTGATCTGATTAAAATCAGAAGAAGAGACGTGTCGGTCTTTTTTTCTAAATCGGGGAGGGGGTGCGAACTAAGACCATAGAAAGAATGCAAAAATTACCGACAATTCTATCTTATTTAATCAGATTAGTCCATGCTCTAGCCGGATAAATTTTGGTGAATAATCTCAAAATTTAACAAAGTTTGGATGATAGTGATGTTGTATTTAAAAACTCCAATGTTTGTTCGTGTAAACGTGTAAACGCTGTAATAAAATACCTTTCAATTTAGAGACAAATTTCATCATATTACAAGGCATCTATTCAACTTTTCAAGTATTCACCTTTAATTATTTCTTCAGCATTACCAGTGCCAGTACCTTAACCCCTTTAAGATGTAGAAGTCTAGTTTTAAGACACTTTGGCGCAGTCCTCACGTCTGACTTTATATATATATATATATATATATATATATATATATATATATATATATATATATATATATATATATATATATAATGCTAAGTTTTGATGATTTTGTTTTTATTTTTATTTTTTTATGTCAATTGCAAATTCTTACTCTACTCCCAAAAAATGTTGAAACATCAACTTTTTAGCTTGTCAATATAGCAAATACAATTATTATAAAATGCATTCTTATTGTTTATATTTGAATTGTGGTCCAGTCTAGAACTCAATTGTCAACAACAGCAACGCAGTTTACACGTGGACAGGCTGGGTTGACAAGCTGAATACTGTGTACATCAATATGCTCCGGGGAGTAGAAGAAAAAAGTATAGTTGATATTAAAAACAAAAATTGCAAAAATCATCAAAAGTTAGCATTACCAGCCTTTAAGTTTATCTTGTGCAACGGACGCTGAAATGGTGCTGAAACTGTGTCAGCGTCACACTGTTACTTTTTATTACCGACTTTGCATTCATCAAAAGTTTTTAATGAATTTCTGGCACAACAGATTCATGTACTACATACCGTTCCCCTCTGGCTGCTCGTGCCAATGTCGTAGACGACGAAGGCGGTGTTTTCGTCCACACCGACGCCCACTTCAGCACCACGACTCAGACCCATGGTGTCGGCCAGGAGACGTATAAGACGGCCTTCCCTGCCCGATTCACTTCAAAACAGAAAAGATAGAAACTAGTTTCCTGCGCGTGTGCCATTTGAATTCACATGCACTTATGATACTGTGTAAACGTGATACAAGGAAACCAAGTGCCGTTGAAATTTCTTCCGCTTAGTATTTTCACGACAAACAAGGTTATCACCGAAGAATTACATCATTCTAATTCCATAACGTTGCAGTTGACAGTGTGCTGAAGATTAAAGCAACATTCCGTAACGATTCGTCCTTCTTTCTTTAATCTTTTGCTCCTGTCTTATTTAATGTCGATAATTACATAGCCGTCTGGTCATCCATATAGGTGTTGGGAAAACGAGAAACGAGTTCAACCCTTTACTTTTGCTCGGAATTCATTTTCACCTTTCTAGTCTGTTCATACTTGATATAGTTCTACATACAATTTACTAAATGTTTGTCATCTCATCTGTATATTTATTACTTATTTTATCATTGGTTACTAGCTGTAAACTGACTGTTCTTGTTAGCGGTGAAAAGGTTATGAAAATAATTGAAATTTAATATTTCCATCCATTAGCATTGTGTTTGATTAGTTCATGTGAACCCTGCCTGCTGTTTTCAGGTTATATGCGATAGAAAAGTTAACAAAAATCACACAGCTACATGCAATGCTCGTGCGTTGCCATGTCAGTGGGCGTTACCTGAAATGAGTATCGAGTACCACGTCATCGATCACACCCAGACCACCGTCCTTATCGTACGTAAGGCCATCATTCGGTCGTCGGGATGCGACGTGCAAGCGCATGATCCGTACACCAAACCAGACCAACTTAGGCCGCCGGTCACCATGACAGTTGAACTCAGACAGGTCGTGCCGGCACCTGTACCGCCGATCACTGCACCGTCGGCGTATCTTTCCTTCAAGGCAATTAAAGCCGGGGACTCGACGCGACCACTCAGAAACCAACTATTGGCCAATCACATTGTGGAAGCCGCAATGAAATACAAGTTGAAATGTTGTGTGAAATAATCAAACCATAGACAGTAGAATTCAGCTGAGAAGTGGGATGATCAAACTGAAAATTTTGCGAACAAATTTTGATAGGTCTGGACAAATCCGTGTTTGTAAAATATGGTGTGGTAATACAGGTCAAAATATGGAGACCGAGGAAACCGGCGTGGTGCCGGCAATACATTGAAGTAAAAACAAGGCAGTATTGCTGAAGGCAATGAGTTCTTGGGCCGAGATAGAGTAATTTTGAGGACAATATATACTACTATTCAAATATGGTCTTGAATTTCCTCCTGTCAATTAGGCATTTGATTAACTGGTTATTAAACGAAGCAATCGCATGACAACGGCAAAATATGTCTTGCAACTTTTGTGGAGTTTGAGGCAGGGGTTCTTTATTATAGTGAAATTGCTTAAACTCCTTAAATATTCAAATTACAGCAAATTTCTTTTGTTCTCGATGGTAGATGTCTAATATTTAGATGGGCATATTTAGATTTCTACCCTATAGTTATCCCTATGTACCAAAAATCGGACATCTAGCTCTATTGGCTTGCTCAGAATTAGATATGCGAATAATTAATGAGGTACAATATGTGGTGTCATAAGGTGTCCCATCATACCAAATATGAAGGGTGTAGCACTTGTGGTTACTGAGTTGTGGACAAATATATATATTTGAGGTCAAAGGTCATTGAGGTCACATGACATTTTGTCAAAATAATTGTATTGCTAAGTTATTCCTATATACCAAAAATCGGACCTCTAGCTCTATTGGCTCGCTCAAAATTAGATATGCGCATAATTATAAGGTACAATATGTGGTGTCGTTAGGTGTCTTATCATACCAAATATGAAGGATGTAGCACTTGTGGTTACTGATTTGTGGACAAATATATATATTTGAGGTCAAAGGTCATTGAGGTCACGTCACATTTTGTCTAATAATTGTATTGCTAAGTTATTCCTATATACCAAAAATCAGACCTCTAGCTCTATTGGCTCGCTCAAAATAAGATATGCGCATAATTAATGAGGTACAATATATGGTGTCATAAGGTGTCCTATCATACCAAATATGAAGGCTGTAGCACTTGTGGTTACTGAGTTGTGGAACAAATATGTATATTTGAGGTCAAAGGTCATTGAGGTCACGTGACGTTTTGTCAAACAAATTATATTGTTAACTTATCCCTATATACCAAAAATCAGACCTCTAGCTCTATTGGCTCGCTCAAAATTAGATATGCGCATAATTAATGAGGTACAATATGTGGCGTCATAAGGTGTCCCATCATACCAAATATGAAAGGTTTAGCACTTGTGGTTACTGAGTTATGGACAATAATGTATATTTGAGGTCAAAGGTCACCAAGGTCACATGATATTTTGTCAAAATGTCTGAGATATCTGCGTGAACCGATGGACCCACTGATGGACTCACGGACGGCTATGACCCAATCTATAAGCCCCCTGGACTTTATCCGTGGGGACAAAAACTGTGTCACTGCATCCTTTAGGCAATATGAATACGATGAGAAACTAAATTTTTATTTTTCTTGGCCTTATACATGAAAGTCTATGGAGAACTGCCTTATACATGGGAGTCTATGGAGGTGTAAACTAAAAAGTCCTCTAACACGGCCAAATTCGATCGCATTGTGAAACAAATCGACGTGCATCTGTATGGGGTTGGGTACTATTCTTGTGCAAAGTTTGAAAGAAATTGACCAGGGCATGTCTGAGATATCTGCGTGAACGGACGGACGGAAGGACTGACATGACCAAACCTATAACTCCCCCAGGACTTCGTCCGTGGGCACTAAAAACAACGCAACAGTTATTACAGCTACACCGGCGGTAGGTTCATATCCAGAGCCCCGTACGGTCTGCCGCCGTCGCTTGAAAACAATCTCATAAACCTGGCCATATGGGCAACTGTGTATGAGCAGCTGGATACTTGACTTCCCGGAGAAGGCGAGCTGTCACGTTCAAGCTCAGGATTATTTGTCGATCAAATTTCAGTAAATTTACCTTACCTAGATGAAATTTTGTCTATATGCTGAAATTTCGCCGAAGTTTGACAAAATTGCATCGATTTTTCAGGTTCATATCCGACATTTTTGAGTTTTGAGTGCAGACAGAAATAAGTTTTGAGGCAACATGGCTGCGACCCCATGTTGACCCCTAGCCCTGCGTACGATGCTATGTGCTACAGCTAACACACAGCATCGTACGCAGGGCTAGCGAGAGAGTTGCCGACATCGACGGTTATTTACGAGAAGTGAATAAAAGACTGTCATTTTTGGAAGCGATCGAGTAGCTGAGGTAGGCTGGGATACGACTTGGGCCCAAGAACGCTGAATTTCGGCAGTAATTTGGCTTTTTACGTCAAGTCCCAAAATGGATTTGAAGTCACCGACCCTACGTACGCGTACGGGTCTTTGCAGGGCTGTGGTGAGCGGGGCGATTAGCTGTAGCGGAACACACAGCATCGTACGCAGAGCTAGTTGACCCCAAGTGAAAATGTGTTCGCGATCAAATCTTCCTATATTTTTTTCAGAATTTTCGACAAAATCATTGCTTCTTACATCTTTTGTAAAATATAAAATATTAAAATAAAAATGCGATGTGCCATGTCTCCAGATTTCTAAAATATAGTTCGTTGACCGTTCGACGGAATACTCATTTCGCAAACTTGTGACGCAGTTGAAATTCAATACTGACCACCAAATAATCTTAATGAGACGAGATCATTCTAGACATCCTCCAAATTATCCAACCATTCGCGTTAGAGTTCAGCTCGCTTAGAGGATCATACAATTCTCGGCCTTCGTTTAGATCGACCCTAATCTCTCCCATTTAGGAAATAAATACACAAGCTACCTTGACAAAACTTCGTGCACCATCCAGGACCAAACACACTACAAATCTGTCTTGACGTCATCATCTCCTTACATGGTAATCGGCATACCGTATTTTTTAGCAAAGGAGACACAGAATACGTCGGAGTATTCAGTTTCAAAACGTATTACATTGTGTGATGTTGTCAAAAAAAGGTAATGTTACTGCAGTGGTATAAATTACAAAACACAAAAGTTCAAATCAGTTATTTTGGACTGGCTTTACCCAACATTTCATATTGTTTCTTATGCCAGATTTGACCACGTGCTTACTGGCGACCCCTTTACATGCAAATTTGTGTCAAATGGTGTGTTCTCCTGGAAAAACAAACGTACGATTTCTATATGAAGGAGGCGAAATTTGCCCTCAAAACTCAAAAACCACCCCTTTATGGGGTGTACCTAGCTATTTTGAACGAGCTTCTCGAATCTGCAGCTCTATTTCGAAATGATGGTCTGGTTTTCTCAGCTCAAGGATAAGTGTTCTCCATCGCTGTGGGCATTACTATTCTCAACTGGGGGTACAGTTTCCAGTCGTAATGTTTTTCATTGTGTCCGGGATATAAAACCTTTCCTTTTCACAATTTTACTTCGATTAACACTAGTCCACATCTTGTCAGCGATTAAACATGTTTCAAGTTTAAATGTTAAATTCTGGTCTCGAGCCCTCTTGTTCGACCAAACTGAAATTACCCCTCCCACTTTGGCTCGTCCAGTGGGTGTAGCAAGGGTCGTGCCATCGCCTAGGAAACGGAGGGTGCATTAATTGTTGCATTTCGATGCACATTTTGATTATATTCAGAAGATTTTGTGGCAAAAACTCAGATAGAGAAGCATAATATTCACATCTCACTTATTCAAGACTGGCTGAGAGCAGCACTTCCATTCAGTTAACATCATTACGCCATTTATTATGCCAAGAAAGATGAAGCCAAGACATTTTGCCTCCCTGGTCTCAGCCAGGAATGGTTTACCTTACAGAGTTTTTCCCACGGAATGAAAACAAATGTACTTGGGCTGAGGCCCAAGTACAATAAGTTGACTCTTGTCAGAGCTACCGACAACAATACAATATAGCTTTATATATTACATTTACAATGTAGAGCATCAAGCTTAATGTCGAATGACGACAGAATACAGACTTCTTGAAGTATTAACTAAAATCAGACAAGTACCTTTCTATAATACGTGTCTGCTCACCGTCTCCGAAGAAAAAACCCGTCTGTTGTTGGATGCTATCGACTACATCCGGGTCGCTGTTTTTATCTGTCCTGTGATGATGGAAATTTGCATATTATAGAAAGGATGCGAGACCTATAACGCTCGCCTTTAGCTGGTGCATTCATCCATTAAATATGAACCAACTGGGTATATATAATCATTGTAGATAGTAATCACAAAACGTTTTTGACGGAAAACCTTATCAACCAAGGTTGCGGTTATGGTTAAAGTCAAGGCGAAAATAAGCATTTTGGTAATTGCTAGCTTCTGACCGCCCTTCACAGCAAATAGCTATTATTGTCCTTTGCATTGAGACAAAAAAGATTATCGACGATACAGAAGCATTGATATTTATGTCAAAAGTAAGCTTATGTCAATTTCGTGACAGCGGTGGCAATCAAACATGATGGCTACCAGAGGATAAGCAATTATAAACGAAGTTCAAAGGGGTTCAAAAATATTTTGAGTCATAGTTATTCGAAAGGATTTACTACCACGTTTCCATGCTAGTAGGTTGAACTGAAAACAGCATTACCATAGAGGGAAGACTTCTATTTGTCTGTTAATGCACGGTAGAATGGGCATATTTACAGCAGAAGTTTGGTTAGACCCAAAGCTGTCCGGGCGCCAAGCAGATTTTCATACTTACGTGTTCACAGTAATCGGTACGTAATAGGTGCTGGCGGCACCATACTCGTTCACAAACATGTTGTCATAGTACAAGTAACGGCCCCATGGATCGTCGGATGCCGTGGTGACTACGCCGATTTTGGCTACACCTCTGCCTCCCTGAGGATGGAGTCAAACAAAATTATCATACTGAAATATGGTAGAAACGGAAGTGCCATAAAGTGTTTTTTAAAGGTAACAACTAGTCTACTAGACTAGTTGTTATAATCGAACTCTCGGAGCATCGTTATAAAATGTCCACGGCTATACTGCTCTTTAAGGTACCTATGTACACTCATATTGACAAAATACCAAAAAATCTGTATTTTCTCTTTTTTATCTCATCAATAATTTTTAAAGATTTGATCTTACGACGTTACAAAGCTATAGTTTATGATAATTTAGGCTACTAGCTTGAAATTATGTATTGCCCAAACAATGCGCCCAATTCACTGAGTATACTTCAGCAACTATACGACCCAATGAAAACTCTGCATTCTCATTAGCATAAGCGTGGAAAAATAGTGGGAGATCAGAGTTTTTGAAATTCATTTAAGTTAGGTCATGGAAATGCATTGTTGGACTAATTTTTGCTATTTTCAAGAGAGATTGAAGTAAGATACGCATAATTTTCTTTCATTGGGAATTAAGTGTACATGAAAATGAACGAACATTGTACTTTGTGCAATAAGTGTCTGGAGCACCACGAATGAAGATTGAATTAGACTAAATATTTCAAAACTCATGAGATTTGCTGTTGTTTGATTTTGAAACGGAAGTAAACGATGTCAATTCATCATTCATTTTATATTTTATTTTTACGAAAATTCAAGCGTTGTGGGCAGACTTCGTCCATTTAAAACACTTCAAAAATAAATAAAAGTTCTACAAAAATTACAAAGAACATCAATCTGATTAAAATCAGATGTAGAGTACGGCGACGTCTACTTACGCGTACGCAGAATTCTCTCGCTGTCGCCTCTCACTACGGCGACAGGGAGAGAATACCGCGTACCCATAAGAAGACGTCACCGTACTCTACATCTGATTTTAATCAGATTGAAAGAACACATGCATAAAAACGACGGCGTAAGTGAAAATGTACCTGTGGAGCTAAATACACATGTACATGTGTTATGTGCGCCGGCTCATAATTCTGTGGTGAACATTAGCCTGTGATAGTCCAACGGATAATTCGGTTAGGGTAAGGCGCGAGTTATCCTGTTATACATTTCACACAAACGCTTCAGGTAGCCCTAAACAGCTATTGATCAGCAATATTCCCGTGGTCGTTATAATGTTGCGCGCAGCGTATCTCGTGTGAGCCGGCTTTTGGTATCTGCCACGTACTTTTACATGATTTTGACTCTCAGATGAAGATTTCCCAGGGATCCGAATAAACGAAGCAAATTTTCTACACGTTATGACTTTTTGAAGTGCAGAAAATCAATTTTAACCGGCAACTTTTGCGCCTGAGCTCATTAACTAGCCACAGTGACTAGAACATCTAACTTGTCTCCCAATTGAAACTGATGTAGCATGAGTAGCTTTGTTTCACCAGACGGCAGTCCAATAGGCGAACAAGGTATACAATGTACCGAGCTCCGTGTCATGGTCCGATGGTATAAGTGGCGGTTTGCAATCAAAGGATGGTGGACTCAACGTCTGACGTTACCACCTGCGAGAATGCGTTATATTGAGCAGAGAAGGCGCAGTACTGACGATACGTCTCTCGCCCTTTGAATTATGGGTACAGCGAGTTGATGGTGCACCTATACGTATAGGATGAAACCTCAGTGAATTACAAATGAAGTCGACGAAAACCTTGCTAAATAACAATATCAGGAGGATACTCACTGCAAGATTGACAACTTCATTCCAGATGGCTAGGTTATCGTCGGCGAGTCCACCTCGATCAAAACCAGATTTTTTGCAGCATTGGCAAACGCCGCTGCCAAGCAAAGATATAGAACGGTGACTGATACCCTCATGGTTTGCTAAAGCGGCATTAGTGGTCGACGGTTTATATAGCGAACAAAAGTTTAGGGTTTTCCATTTCGAGGCACGTACAGCCTTAAGGGGTAGTACTGGTGCGGGAAAGATCGTAGGGACAGCCAGGTGATGCGAACCATTAGCTTTCTAGATAAGATATTCCTTTGAGTGTACAGGAAACGTGAGTCACCAATTTTCGAGATAAGATATGCCTTGCGTGTACAGAGACTGGCAATATTCAGCTATTTTGTAGTTTCGGCTATTTTGTAATTAAAGTGAACACTAATCGATAAAAACGCCTTTTGTACGTTCTCACTGCAAGTTTCCTCACATAAAGCTTGAACAAAAATTAAGATCTTTCCATTTCGAGGCGAGCAATACCTTGAGGGGTCGTTGGTGCGGGAAAGGTCGTGGTGACATCCAGGTGATGTGAGCCGCTAGTTTTCGAAATAAGACATTCCTTTGCGTGTCCAGGGACTGGCAATTTAACAGGATTATATTTATGAACTCGCTGATTATTAAGTGAACCCTTATCGATAAAAAACAGTTTCTATTTTCTCACTGCAAGTTTCCTTACATAAACTTTGAACAAAAGTTGAAATCTTTCCACTTTTAGGCGCGTACTGCCTTAAGGGATCGTTGGTGCGAAATAGGTCATGGGGACAGCCAGCTGATGCGAGCCATTAGTTTTCGAGATAAGATATGCCTTGCGTGTAGACAGACTGGCAATTTAACAGATTTATATCTACGAATTCGCTTACTGTGTTATTAAAGTGAACACTTATTGATAAAAACATGTTTTTTTACGTTCTCACAGCAAGTCTCCTTACATAAAGTTTGAACAAAAACTAACATAGTTTATTGCAAAATGAAAGGAAAAATGAAAAAAACTTCATGTACATGCAAAAAAATCAAAACCTTGTCAAAACTATGCTACAAACCAAAATCAATAAAATAAATAAAATATATAGAAACAGACGAAAAATGCACAGGTATAGACAGGTGACTCGAGCTTAGGGGATCATGGTAACATGATACGAGCCCGGGGGTCAGACAGATGGGAACAGGACAGACAAGGAAGCAGTATGGAGTATGAAAAGGGACTCAGGCCTTGTAGATCCAGGTGACATAATACGAGCCTGCACTGAGGAAAATGCTCGATATACAACACTAATACACATTCGCTGATTTTGTACATTTGCCAAATAATTTAGGGTAGCTAGATACCTTTTAGACACTTTCAGATTTTTATTTTTTTCTCAGTTATAGAAGTCAGCAAGCCCAATTAAGTATATATTTTCGGAAAGCCGAGATATTGGGAAATGCGACCGTGCACAGTGCACAGTCATTATTTGCATAGTTGTCACTAACAACTTAAAGGGGTTTTGCTGAACCTTCCAAAATTCGGTTTTTCCTCCCTTTAGCAAAACACGCTGCACGATTTCCGGTTGAAATTGTCCATCGACAAGCATTTGTAATACCCATTAAATCCGTGTCTGGGATTTCCTTTATATGCCTTAATTTTTTCGTTATGCACTATTAAAGGTTATTTATTTATTTATTTCACCAGAAGTACAAATGATGCAAAAATACAAATACAATTATCATGAGAAAAAGAAAGTAATGCAAAAATGATAACAATGCAATACTAGTATCAGAACCATGAAAAATAATAATAATAATAAGATTACATAAACAGAAAATCTGGTGAGGACCAAGAAAGTAGTTCTTCAAGAACTAACCTAGTGCTTGGCCCGGACAATAAATTTACATAACAAATAGAGTGAAATAGTTAGAATACGTACTAGAGATAGAAAAAGTAGACATGAAGAAAATTAATTGTGTTAGACTAAGGTGCTTTCCAAGGAATCATAATTGTCGCGCCATAAAATTAGAACGGAGACTCGGAGAAAATATTGTAGAAACGTATTTGAAGGGTATTGCTAAGACTTGTCAATGCATAAATTTCAACCGGAAATTGTGCAGTGTGTTCGCTAAAGGGAGGAAAACCCGATTTTTGGAAGGTTCAGCAAAACGCTTGTCACGTGACTATTATGCAAATAATGACTGTGTACTGTGCACGGTCGGATTTCCCAATATCAGGGCTTTCAGAAAATATATACTTTATTGGGGTTTGGGACTTCTATAACTGAGAAAAAAATAAAAATCTGAAAGTGTACATTACGTATACTATAAACACTTAGTCTGCAAATATATCAGCATTACGCATACGCTTGGTCTGCGTATTTCCATATACAAAGATATACGTTACGAATACCGCTAATTTTTTTATTCCATACATGTCAATATACGTAAATATACTGAACGTATATCAAGCACATGGCCCAGTGCTGGAGGAGTCAGACAGGTGGAGAACGGAAAAAAAAAAACAACGTAACATGCAAGACTCGAAGCCCAGGGGATGATTGGGATATCACGATACCGAGACTAGGGGAGCCAGACAGATGGAGAACGGAGCAGACGAAAAAACACATTCGTATAGACAGGTAACTAGAGCCCCGGGGATTATGGTGACATGATACGAGAATTCAGGGGTCAGACAGGTAGGACAGAACATATGACGAAGCATGAGTGGGGTATAATATGAGATTTGGGCCCAGGGGACTAGGGTCATACGAGCCTGAAAGAGAGTCAGACAGGCGGTGAACAGAACAAACAATGAAACATGCGTGATTGTGATATTATACGAGCCTGGGAAGTCGAACAGGTGGAGAACAGAACAGATATGATAAGTGTTATGGAGTATAAGCGTAAAAAACGCAAGCAAATAGACAACAAAAGCGATGAACTGTAAAGCTAACCGAAAATCAGTGTTAACAGTTCAGGTGAAGCAAAGTCCCTGCAACAGCACATTGGCAATGCTTGCACGTCCAAGGCCACGGTAAACGGTTTAAGCTGGTTCATGCAAAGTCCTGCAATCAGCATGTTGCCATCAGTTGAAAGGCACGACGCAAGGTAACTTTTGATGTACGTAAAAAGGTTGGTAGCAGTTGCTTGACCATCAACCCAAACAATGAATGAGATGGTCCGACATTGGGAAGGTGGCAGCCTTGCTGGCTGGTAGAGACATCATGGACAAGGAAATACGCACGGGTATACACAGGCGACTAGACTTTGTTTAAGTCGATGAATTTTCAGAAATAATATCATTTTTTAATAGTTTATCTTGTATATCTCCTATTTCATCCAAACCTATTTGGAATAGGCAGCCCAGGCCAGAGGTTTTCTTCGCGATTAAACGCGTTACCTTTGAGTCTGCGCAGTAGTGAGTCAGTTTCTGCCGGATGATTCCGGGAGAAACTCCCCTGTATTATGACTGTATAGCGTCCACCCCACTCATTGCGTTCACCCCACTGGCGCGTTTCACATGAAAACAGGAGACAAATCATCGTGTTCACCCGACTCAAACATTCACAAATCACAGCCATGAACCACGTCTAACAGGCGACTCGAACCAAGGGAATCATTGCGATATGATACAGGTCTGGGGGAGTCGGACAAGTGGAGAATTGATGAAACATGCATGGGTCGAAAATTCAGGGTATCTCAGTTATATGATACGTGCGTAGGGACATCAGTCAGGCGGACGGGTGTACAGACAGTGAATCATCCGAGGGGTATAGAGAGGTGAGTCCAACCTAGGGAATTGTTGCGATAGGACACGAGCCAAGGGGAGTCGAACAGGTGGTGAATAGAAACAAACGATGAAACATGCATGGGGTATAGCACGTAGGTGACCGGGGCCCAGGGGATCATGGAGGTAATGTATTAGCCTGGGGAGCAGACAGGTGGAGGTATGGTGATTAAGGCAACGAACCGGGAAAATGTCAGTGCACACAAAGCAGCGTCTTTTAAAAAGCGTGTTGCCACGATGGAAGTGTAAAGTCAATGGAAGCGGGAATGTCAGTTCCCATCAGCATGTCACCGTGGAAGGCACGATGCGAGGAAACTGATGGACAGATATCAAGGCAGTTAAGAGAAATTAGTAGAAAAATACTGCTAAAATGATAAAAAGAAAAAGTCTATAGTCCGTTGCATGGAAAAGTGAAAGTATTCTGAAAGAAAATATGTTCCTCCAGTTACACTGATTTGCAACTGAACAATCCACAAAAGTCAGTGAAAGTGCTTATGTAAATGGTGTGCTTTCGGAGGAGAGAATATAATCCTAACTAAATAGCATGCTTATGCTGCCATAGTGCTGTTCGTGGTAAGATATTCAAAAGCAGAGATGGGTCTACAGACTGGAATGTTGTATGTACGGTGAATTTTAATCACGTAGACATCGAAAATAAGCGCAGAGCCAAGCAGGCTCCAAGATGAGATTCAAGCACGGGCTTATTGCAGAGGCGTTGGTACGAGCATTCCTGGTGGGTCGCAGACGCTTGCAAACGTACTTTTTTGTGCTTCAAGCGACACCTGTAGCAAGGACTTCATAGTGTTATGCGGGGGCGTAACGGCTCACTTCATGCTGTGAAAGCGAGAGGCTAGGGTTGAGGATCGAGTTTGATATGATGCATAGCAGGAAGTGACGTCAAAGTGCGCTGCTGACCCCTTGTTGGTGGCGCTGACACAGGACGGGCAGGTCACAGTGAATTATTGGATTCGGGAACTTAGTACAGTCAGTCAATATGATCTTCTTATCAATTTTACTGGACACTGGCGTCGCGTGACACGGTGTAGTCGATGGGAACTGTCGAACCTGTTGAAATCGCCGAGATTAGCAAGGCCAGCGACTGAACGGATGAGGTCGTCGATTGAGTCTTGGGCGAGACTGTACTTAAGAAAGGGGCCGTGGATAATTAAAACATGCACCCGGTAAACGCAACTTTATTGCAACTTATCGCGTTTGGCCTTAACCCCTTCCCCCTAAATGAAAGTTTGTAATTGCGAAAATCCAACCAAGCTTCATTCTGTATCAGCATACCTACAATCGGTATTTACGTTACTATGAAATTGCAACTTGTAACAATGCAGTAACACACTGAATCTTTCTAATCTGTCGAATACTAAGCTTATCACACCTGCAACTCTTTCCTTTTCTAACACAGTTTCTGCCTTTTAACTTTATACCCTTCTTTGTCTTTGCGCTCTCGTACATAATATTTCGTGGTTGCGGTAAAATCACTCTTGCGGCTATGTGTAGCTATCAGAGATTTTGCGATATAAAAACATGCAGTGCGATTTTTTTCGCACGATAATCGAAATATAGCCAAACTCCCTCCTCTCTATTTAAACGCAGGAATTGCGTTTACTCGCGCGTGTTTTAATTTTCCACCGCCCCTAAGTGTCTACCTCGTTGACTCAGCTGCGTCTGGCTCTTGATTGACGAAATTGTGCAGGTGTCCTGTTGATTCCGCAGCATTTGACTAAAGCTTACGGAATGCTGGCGGGAGCTGGAAATGATGAGTTGAGCGGCCGGATGTGACAGAAATTCGGGAAACACCTCCATATGGCCGGTATAGCCTGGGTATTCCAGTAGTCAATACTCCGCTTCTTTGGTTGGTAGCCAGCCTGCTGCTCGTTCGACGTTATAGTCGAGCGGGATTGTGCCAGAGATTGAGGCTGAGTAATAAGTCTGACATAGGGTTGAACTCGAGGACATGTTCAATTCGCTGATGCCTTAGTGTCGTCGTCCATTGGCCAGCATGCTTGTTCCATGTAACCGGCAAAGAAATATATACCACTGGTCGTAGAGTTGAATATGGATAAGTAACAGAGGTGAGTAATTGATATCAGCCCGCACAAAGCGAGCAATGAGAACCGAATAAATGAAAGATGAACATAGAAAAAAATATAAGGTTGGCTGAGGCTGTGTGCCGTGTGCAGAGTCTGCACACGGCACACAGCCTCAGCCTCCTGAAGGAGCTGATAGGTAGAGAGAAAAATTTATCTCAAGAAACGTGCTACATTTGATAGTGTCTCCATGGAGGCCGGAAAGAGCACAAGATACATCTATGTCAAAGACTCAAAAGTGAACATTTATCGATAAAAACATATTTTCTTCGTTCTCTTACACAAAGTTTGAACAAAAGTTGTAATCTTTCCATTTCGATGCGCGCACTACCTCATGGGGCCTTTGGAGAGAAAAATGTCGTGGGGACAGCCAGCTGATGCGAGCCATTACTTTTTTGAGATAAGATATGCCTTGCGTGTACAGGTACTGGTAATTTAACAGTGGTATATATTCATAAATTCGCTGATTGTGTGATTAAAGTGAACACTTATCGATAAAAACCGAGCATTGAACATACCCACATGTCTACGTTCTCACTGCAAAATTTATGTCACCACTAAGAATGCCCTGGTTTTCGGTCAACAAGATAAAAAAACGCGATATGGACACATTGTGGCGAGCCCATACGCCCAGACTAATGAAGTCGGGTTTGAGGGGAATTTTTGCTGTCGACATAAAATTTGCCGCTACTTGGCACTAAGCTCTTGTATTTGGACTATCTAGTCCGGCTCCCGCCTTACGTTGCCGTACTCTGTGAGTTCGAATCCGATCAATTAACAATATGAAAAGTTGTTGAGTTTTTATGTTCAGCGCAAATGATATAAAAAACAACCCAGTTCAAGTACAGAATACATGGTCATCATGACCACAGTTACCCGTTAGTAATAAAGTTTGAAACCAGTAACTTCAACGTCGCATTATTTTAACACCTTTTACCAGTTTCTTCGATATAAAAAGTTATTTAACCATCTATAGTGAAGTATAAGCTTCGTAGCTTGTTTCCGATGTTCTTGCCTTCCTTTAAATATAGAAAAGGGCAGACATGATGGGATTATCTCAACTGAAAGGTTTTGCGAAGTGTGCAATTCTGGTAAAGTTGAAGACGAATTTCATTTTCTGCTGGAATGCCCTGCGTATCATGAGTTTAGGTCAATTTATATACCTGAAGATATTTTCATTCATCCAAACCTTTGTAAGTTTCAGCAGTTATTACGCTCTCGTGATGAGAGAACTATACGTAAATTGGGCATCTTTCTTTTAAAGGCTTGCCAAATCCGAAAAGATTTTCTTTGTAATTTAAATGTCAACAATCCTGTGTGAGAAATTTCAAATTGTATCTAATTAATTTACTTTAAATTATTAACTTCTGTTTGATATGTAAATTTTGACTTGTAATCCTTTGCATATGGGCCGGAGGTCTTATAATGCAATAAAATACTACTATAAGCTTCGTAACCTTTTGCACCCTTTATTAGAATTACTTTGACCCTCACAGATCTTTTTCCTTTCAAACATACGCTACAATAATACTACTGCCATCACCACTGCCTAGAATCTGATGCCATATCACTTTGAGGGTGAACCTGACTTACCGTTGCATTGTTTGAAAAATAGAAACAAGTGCAAAGTAGAAAGTTACACATGCAATACAAAGAAAACAAGAAAAACAGGAACATTTCCAAACTTGAATAAAAAATTCTTAAGTGTAACTGGCAAAAAGTCACGTGATCAAACATATGGGTTCTTGATAGTGCTTGGATTTTCTAAATTTAAGGTGACGATTTCAGTAGCAGTGTACGACCAGGATGTACACAGAATACGCCCTCTATGGCGGAATCCCCTTGTTCTGCCCCAAAATAGATATAAACTTACATGAGTTGTTCACGGTGAAAAGCGCAGATTATTTACGATACACAAGTTCTTCCTCTTCTATCCACAGTCCTGAAAAAAATTACACGACAAAAAGGCGAGAATCATCAGTTAAATTATGAATGTCAAGTTTATCATGTATCTGATTCATCTGATTCGTTTCAGAATCTGAATTAAGTGGCGTTATACAGCATGGATGGTAAAAATATTTAATCGAAATGTGTATAGATTATCAACGGGATGATGCCATTTCGTGTAATTACTCACGATCTGAGTATATATATATATATATATATATATATATATATATATATATATATATATATATATATATATATATATATATATATTAAGATGATGCTAACATATAGCAGCAGTGAAAGACATTTAGCATAGCAATGTCATTTGCATATCTAATTACGCCGTCGGTATAACTACATGTATATATAGACGGTGACCACATTTGATTAGATGAATATTGGTACAGTTCATATAAGGATCATTATAATCTATTAGGGAACCAAACGACATACTGCAATTTCATTTAGAATAATTTATAATTTTCATATTTAATGAACTTCCAAAACTCAGTTTTTTTCTATGGAATGGCTTCATCAAAGTTAATGATCTTTTGCTTATAGTGTTGATCATAACAATTATTTTCATCGGCAATAATATCAGAGAACGCGAAGATGTAAATTTACTGAATCATAGTATTTGCACGCATCATGACATTGTAATAAAGGCTACGAGGACACCAGGGGTTCATGTGATCGGTTACACGGTTTAATGTGGATAGGATTCCTTGCTGCGTAGTGTTGAAATCTACGCCATGTCAGAAGGAAGATTAACACAATAGGATACTTTGTTAGAGAGGAAAATAAGGCGCGGAAACTATATAGGGGTTGTAGAGCTGGAAAAATCGGCAATCTTTGTAGGTTTATGTTAAATAACATGATGGTAAAATAAGCAAAAGAATATTTGAATATTTTTTAGCTCACAGGGCCTCAAGTTCAGACGCCTGCTGAGTTTTAAACGAATGACATTTTTGCATAAACAATGTGTCGACAGTCATTCTTTTTCATAAATTCAATAATAAAGCGTTATATAACGTAAGTTAAATAAGTGGGTGGCCCTGAGAGATTGAACTTCTGTCAAATCAATTACTAACCTTGGAATCCCTGATGAAACACCAATAACAATACGACATTAACTTGACATTGTGCTTTATTTTCGGAGCTGTACAGTGCTGATTCCATGAGATACACAAGCTTGTGTGTCCTTTGCCAGCGTAGTTTTTAGAGAATCGGGTAAGAGAACTGAACATTTCCCGTCCTCTTCAAAGGTTGAGAACATTGAGAAAACTGCAGATGGCGAGACTCCGTCAAGTGTGTTTCTATATTCAGAACTTTCTGTGTGAGAACAGTTTGTTGGAAAGAGCATAGCGAGCTGCATTGTTACAAATTGAGAGAGACCCAACGATTGCAGGAGAACTGTGTTTTTTTGCTTTGTAGTGATCTAATAGGGTTGACAGAGAAAAGTGATCATCGTTTGTGAGGATATGCATCAACGTGTGATCTGGAATCTTCAATGTGTG
The DNA here is from genome assembly GCF_041260155.1 of Ptychodera flava. Taxonomy (NCBI): domain Eukaryota; kingdom Metazoa; phylum Hemichordata; class Enteropneusta; family Ptychoderidae; genus Ptychodera; species Ptychodera flava. The sequence goes on from NC_091936.1 coordinate 17,437,936, forward strand.
ACGTCATTGCCTCATGGTATGGAAACGTCGAGGGAACGTCGCTGGGAGTGAACAACGATCGATCGCGGCTACTGCAAGGACTGTAGAGAATTTCTGTAAAATCGAGAACTTTGTGTTTGAATGATTTGAACGGACAGTGCTATTCAATTGTTCATTTCATAGAGTCGATAAGTTCTTAGTTGAGTATACAGAGTACACCCTTTGTACTTTAATCAGTGAGTATGTCGTATAGTACCAGAGGTATCATATTTCTATGTTTATGATTTTCAAGATCAGAGAGTAATTACTATCTGGGTATATTTACACGTGTAGTTTGGAGATTATGTCTGTTGATGAGGGTTGGGTTCTCAGAGTTTACTGCGCCCTCTGGAGGTCAGATACATGAAAGTTTGTTGACAGAGTATAGGAGACTGAGCACTTAGTTGGAATTTATCTTCGCTCATTAAATTTATTATTTTGTTACATTAAGTTCTCCTGGTCCATGTCACGTGTTGCTCCTCAGACTGTAGCCCAGGCTGTCTATGCCAACGATGTGTGTACTTTTCAGAGGCCCTTTGAAAGAAATTGTTTTCTTCCGTTTCTTGCGTGCAACTGTAGCCGGGGTAGACCAAGAAATAAAATGTCAGATACAAACAAGTCAGATACACAAGCAAAGGGTTTTGCTGGTAAAATCGTTCAGGGTTATGAATAATGTGTTCTTTTTTTTGAAAATGTTATTAAGTGTGACGTCTGTATGGCGAGTCAACCGAGCCTTAACGACTGGCCAAATCAAGACCGCCGACTTTGGTATGAAAATCGTTCGAACTAGCCACCGAAATTCCAAGTGTTATCGGGCCAAATTGCGGCCATTGAACTTTTGTGGTGATATTTCTAAGCCTTTAATTTGCATTTTTATGACATCGTAGGATCAATAACAAAAAGCCCGTGTTTGTTCGGTTTTGCTCACCCACATACACCTAAGCTTATGGTTTTATGAATATTGAACATTACCATTGGCAACCTTACTGAAAGGGAGGGGGGGGGGGAGTCATCGTAACTGCGCTAAAAGATCACATTGAACGACTGATGTAACACTGTGTCCAGGTACGTTTGCGATTCATGAAAGTTAAAACATGTTTGTCAGAATGCACATCCGATTCGTAAAATATAAATGTTGCGGTTTTGTTGCATCTGGCTATCGTGCATGAAATACATTGTTTGTAAACAAGAAAAGTTCAACCACAAAAGCTTTATTCCTAGACGATGTTTTGTAACGTACAGTGGTCCTTAAACGACATTTGGCAGACAAAGAGGCACTGATGCAAAATATTGGCATTACATTGTTGTTATTTAACGCGGATAACGTGACACGAAAGGTAACCCCAAGTAGAAATAACTTGTCATCACTTTCTAAGTCACGTTAATTCTTCTTGGACTCTTGTTGCAATAGACACTTGTGGCATTTATGTAAATGAGTTCCAGGGAGATTTTTCCCCAAAATGGTTTCGATTTAACATTTCATTCGTCAAGATTCTGACCGAGATATTTAGCTCTCAAAGTCATGTGGATATCTAAAGCTCTATCTATGTGTTCTCTGTCAGGCCACCAAAAAATAAGCATGACTATTCAATGAGATTCTGGAACATTATGCATATATATTTATTTGTATGCACATATATTTATTTATTTCCTTGATCCTGGGTTCGTTAATCAATTATTTTCGACGGTTGAAAAGTGTCTGACGTCATTGAGTTGACTCCCATATGACACAATGTACTGAGAAAACAATGGTAATTTTTAAGTAAATCAATATATTCTGTTATGTTGCCATTCATCTTGAATGCAACTGCTTCAAATTAAGGCTTAAGATAAACTAGAATAATTTCTTCACTTGTGAGCCTGGTTTTCTTTTCATCCTAGGTTTTTTTTCTGATACTATAGTTGGTGATATCTGATTCGTGGCATGTAATTTCCTTCCAGTTTGATGAAAATTCAACAGAACTCCGGTGCTGAAAGTAATTAGGAGTGACCTACATGCAGGTACGCCCTCTATTGCGATCAAGCTGAAAACTGCCTGAAATGAGGACCTTTGTGTTTCACTGTTTTCGAGGAAGGTCTGATTGAAAATATTACTGAAGCGTAGAAAAAATATATGTGAACTTGAATAATTGCTAGAAACGTATGATAATTGTGATAAAGTATTTTACAGCATTGCATTTTGTGTAAAATAGTTCGAAACAAAACAAACGACACCAAATTAATTTTACCGTATTAGTAAACAATATACACACTCTTTAATAGACAATTAATGAATGAGTGAATGAACATGACTAACATATTTGTCGATTCGTCATTACGTATACATGTACATATAATGAAGACAAGAAGCGACCTCGATGATGTAATTAATATTTGATTCCCCCATACATCAACGATCCGTTCGGTAACCCTAAGCTTTTTGTTTTCATGGAGATGGCTGGGCCAATATGAATAATAATAGAATGGAATTTTTAAATGATAATTGACTTACCGCTTTTCACCATATCTGCTTATCACCCTCTGGATTTTAGGTTTTTTGACATTCTTACAATTTTGTTTCTTGTTCCATAATTAGCATATTATAGGTGGTCACAAGAACCATCGCAATATTAGTCGAAATCGTCACAATTAGCAGATTATAACCAATGTAATGTCAATTAAAGTGTACCGCACTTAAGAATCTCACAAAGATAGGTAGATAGGTGATATCAGCATAGAATGTGACGCAATCATAAGTCCCACAATCTCGCCCAGTCTCTGCTCATCGATATCGCGCGGCAAAAGATGAAAGGACTGAACAATTCTTAGGGAAAAGACACTCCTTCTAAATTTTAAGGGAGACCATGCTTCGCCGATCTAACAAAGCCATGCGGACCGGACGATGAGAAAATGATAGCAAAACGCACGTGAGTTTCTGAAAAAAAAATATCATCTAGGGCTGACTAAACTGCTAGCACTCGTCTGTAAAGAATGGAGACACAATATAACAATCTCATTGGTCTTTTGTTCTCTTCTTTTTTAATGCTTATAATTCGAAAATAATACACTTCCTCCGGTCTGTATCATGGTCTTGCGCCTCACCTACAGACCGCAATTTGAGTGGGATGATCGGAACATGTCAATTTCCATATCTGAGTATGAAATCTGGTGGTGACCGTAGTTGGGATGGCTCCCGTGGTACGCCTTCGATTTTCCGATTTGGAAGAAATCGACATAGTAGTAAGGGTTCGACATGTAGGAACGCCCACAGGTGTAAGTGTCGTCCTTGCTGTCGAAGAGGTTTACCGCCACGCGCTTGAATTCGCCGTACTGTCTGGGTCGTCTGTCTGGGTGACTGAAGACATTGCTACTTGTTATTGCCTTTGAGTACATCTCGTCTCCGATAAGGTTCGTCTTGTAGGATGCAAAGGTTATCTCTCCTAAAAAACAAATTAAAATCTTATTAAAGCAAATCATTACACGCTGACAGGCGACCAAATTTAGGCCAGGGCGGCAAGGGAGCCGTCATTCTTTACGCCCTGGGATGGAGGAGTCGGAGGAATTTCATCGGAAACTGAAATTTCGAGTAACCCTCTTGCCAATCATCATGAATTTTAGTAACCCCCTCTCTAACACACAAAAAAGTCTTAGAGGTGCAGTCTTAGAGGTGTTTTCAATGTGTATTTTTACCAAGTAAAACTGTTCGAACACCCTTGGGGGAGAGCACGAGAGAAGGTATCTTCCCTCTCGCATCGAAAATTTTGAGAAATCGATGTGTGCAGTGGTGCAATCTGAGAGGTGTTTCAAACTATTTTGCACCAAAAACTGAGTAAACCCCCTTTCTTTCTCTCTACGTTTTAAGTAACACCCCTTTTAGCTTTCAGCTTTTTGAGTGACCGACCCCTCAGTTTCCTCCGACCCCTCAGGCCTTAAATAATGACGGTTCTCTAACAAACAAAATTAGGGCGTGTGTGGTAGCACACAGTGGGAAATCTGTACACTCACAGTTCCTCTGTGTAAACACTAGCACCCTACCACTAACACACACACACACACACACACACACACACACACACACACTCTCTCTCTCTCTCTCTCTCTCTCTCTCTCTCTCTCTCTCTCTCTCTCTCTCTCTCTCTCTCTCTCTCTCTCTCTCTCTCTCTCTCTCTCTCTCTCTCTCTCTCTCTCTCTCTCTCTCAGATTCTCGTCCTCAACATTGTTACTTCTGTTTGCTTCACACTGATGTGACCTGAGCGAGCAGGGTCTTCGGGCCTCATGCTCGCTGAGCTTGGTAACACCAACTTGCAGCTTACTGGTCGCTGAAGCCGGGAAAGGGTTTACCATACAGTGTGCAGCCAATAAGGTGGCTCTACCCTTTTATTACCCTCAACTGTAAAGACAATATTCACCTGAGTAGAAATCATATTCGTCTTTCTCGGTCAGATAATGGCAATCCACGTATTGGATAGTGAACATGTTCGGATTCGAACCAATGACGGCATGATCCAAGTCAGCAAAGAAAACGCCATGTTCTCCGAGTACCTTAGCAGCGATACACAGATAACAATTAGAAAGAATGCTCTTTTTCTGACAAGGTTAAAATCAGTTATTGAATGTGTCAGTCTTTTTTCCGAAAACATATAAAACTGTCTTTTACTTCCGTAGGGAGGGGGTACCGAGCTTAGACCATAAAAACTTCGCAAAAATATCGACGATTCTATCTTATACAGATTATGCCATGCTGTAGTTTGGTGAATAAAAGTCCTTTTAGCAGTCATGCGTTTTTGTACCAGAAATACTGGCATTTCGCATATGATTTTCATTTGTAAACTAGACCACTAAAATCTTAACAAGGGTTGGGTGATAGGAGCTTTGCATTAAAAAAACTCGTTTTCTCGTGTAGACAATTCACTATTTCAAACATTACAACGCTGTAATAAAATGCCATTCAATGTTAGCGGCAAATGTCACCAAATCATAAGACATCTATTCCACTTCTGATAGTACTTTCCCGTAGTTAATTCTTCAACATTGCAATAGCACTTTTCCTAAACAGTGTGAGTACCTTTTCACTTTTTACAAAGTTCTTACGCGGTGGGTTACTTACCAGTCCCCATTGGTAGTTCGTGCCAACGTTGTAGATGACGAGAGCCGTGTTTTCGTCAACACCGATGCCCAATTCAGCACCACGACTCTGGCCCATGGTGTCGGCGACGAGGCGTATGAGACGGCCCTCCCTTCCCCTCTCACTTCAACAAGAAAGGATACAAAAATCTGTAATCTCCTACGCGACGTGCCATTTGCAGTAACACTCAAGAAAACAGCACTGATGTTACTGTGTATACGCGATACATGGAAATCAAGTGCCGTCAAAAAATCCCCCTGAACATCTTATGCTGTTTTCCGGACAAGAAGCATGAAAAGTTAATTCACGATGACAGTAGAAGAATTACACCATTCTCATTCGATAACATTGTAGCTGTGCTGAAGGTTAACTTATGATATTCCATGAAATTTGTCCTTTTCATTCTATCTTTTGCTCCTGCCTAATCTAATGTCGATAAAGTCATCCAAAAATTGAGTTGGCCTCCTTTACCTTTGTTCGGAATTTCTTTTTACACCTTTGCAGTCTTCATACGCCTTACTTGTTGTTGCATCTATATATTTATTAATTATTTTTTATCATCAGTTCCAGTCTGTACACTGACTGTTCTTATTGATAATAAAACTTCAAAAAACAATTGAAATTTGATATTTTTCATCCAGGAGCACTGTGTTGCATGAGTTCATGTGAACCCCGCCTGATGTTTTCAGATTATATGCAACGGAGAAGTTAATTAAAATTAGTCAGCTAACATACAAGTAGGCATTACCTGAAATGAGTATCGAGTACCACGTCATCGATCACACCCAGACCACCGTCCGGATCGTACGTAAGGCCATCCCTCGGGTCGTCGGGATGCGACGTGCAAGCACATGCTCCGTACACCAAACCCTGCCAACTCAGGCCGCCGGTCACCATGACAGATGAACTCTGACAGGCCGTGCCGGCACTTGTACCGCCGATCACTGCACCGGCGGCGTATCTTTCCTTCAAGGCGATTAAAGCCGGGGACTCGACTCGACCACTCAGAAACCAACTATTGGCCAATCACATTGAGGAAGCCGCAAGGAAATACAATGTAAAAATGTTATGTGAAATAATCAAACCATAGACAGTAGAAATGGGATGATCAAACTGAAAATTTTGCAAACAAACTTGATAGCTCTGGACCAATATTCGTGTTTGCAACATGTAGTTTGTGTTCGTACAGGTCAATTGATGTGGAAACCGACGGAATGGCGTAGTGATGACAAAATAAGTTGCCTCCTGTCAATGCTCCCGACAAAAATACGATAGAGCGCCATAAAAATTACATGTACAATAGAAAGCACAAATAGCAAGCACAAGGTCAAATGATGACAGAATATAGACTTCCTTAAGGATCGACTAGTATCAAACAAGTACCTTTCTGTAACACGTGACTGGTCACCGCCTCCGAAGAAAAATCCCGTCTGTTGGTGGATGTTATTGACTACATCCGGGTCGCTGTTTTTCTCTTTCCTGTGCAGATGAAAATTTGCATATTATGAAAAAGACCTAACGCTAGCCGTTAGCTGGTACATTTAAGCAGTAAATATGAACCAACTGGATATATATTATTGCAGATAGTAATCATCATGTCGAGGTTAATCTAATGGTTTGATTCAAATCGAAAATACGCATATTGGTAACTGATAGCTTCTATCTAACCGCCTTCACGCACAAGTAACTATTTGTACCCTTATGAATTGAGAATTATGAAATATCCTTATCGGAGAATCATTAATATTCATGTCAAAAGTATGTCAGGCAGTTTTATGACAGCGGTGGCGATCAAACATCATGAATTACGAAAGGTTGAGCTATCATCCATGAAGTCCAGAGGGCCGGGGTTTTTTGAGTCACAGTTATTCGAAAAGACTCGCTCTTCGTTTCAGTAGCCTCAGGTTGAACTGAAAAAAAACGACAACATTATCGTAGAAGGTCTCTTTCTGTTTGTTTGTAGTCACATGCACCGTAGAATGGGCATATTTACAGAAGAAGTGGGATTATACCCAGAACTGTCCGGGCGCCAAACAGATTTCCATACTTACGAGTTAACAGTAATCGGTACGTAGTAGGTGCTGGCGGCGCCATACTCGTTCACAAACATGTTGTCATAGTACAAGTAACTGTCCCATGGATCGGAGGATGCCGTTGTGACTACGCCGATTTTGGCGACACCTCTGCCTCCCTGAGGATGGACTCAAAATATTTATCAAAGGCGCACTGAAAGTTTGAAGAAACTGAACTACTAAAAGTGTTAATCAAAATCATAACTAGTTGAAATGTCGAACTTTCAGAATATCATCAAAAATATTCATCGGCAATACTGCTGACTTAGGTACAGATGCATACTCATTTTGACAAAATACAAACAAACTCTGTATTTTCCCTTTTCTTGTCTCGTCGATTGTTTTAAACGGTTTTGATTTTTTAATACCACAAACTTATATTCGTGATAGGCCAGCTTGAAAACATGCCCAAACAATGCGTCAAAAATTAACTTGGTAAACTTCTATCGCATAAACTATCGCATGATCTGATTAAAAAATTGAACATTCTCATTAGTAAGCGTGGCAAACTAGCGGGTCATCAGATTTTGTTTTGAAATTTCATTTCAGATAGTCTATGGAAATGCATATATGTACTAATTTCTGTGATTTTGTACAGAGATTGAAGCCAGTGACTCATAGTTTTCGTTCATTTGGAATTGTACGTGGAAATGAATGAACCTTTTTGCACCCATAGCTTATGCGTGCTATAAGTGTCGAAGGCAATATAGTCCGATAGGATATAGATAAAACTCATAAGATTTGACCTTGTTTGCCCTTGTCCATTTCAAAATCAGAGTAAACAATGTCAGTGTCATCATTAATTTTATTTATTTATAATGTATATTTCTTTATTTCTTTATTTATTTATTTATTGCCCACAACCTTTGACTTTTATAGTAAGCAGAAATATGTAATAAATATATAATAAATACTTTCGTACATTTAAAACCACTTCCCAAACAAAAAACCAAACAAACAAATAAAACAAAACCAAGATTTTTTGGCATAAAAAGTTGTTTTACCCCTTATATTGATTTCTAATCTTTCCTAACGCTTTCGTATCCTTACTAGAAATATTTTGACACTTGTGACTCCTTATCCTTTCACACATACACACCAGTACAACTGCCATCACTGCCTCGTTCTGATGACATCGCTTTGAGTGTGAACCTAACTTACATGTGCATTGTTTGAAAAATAGAAAGAGTGCTAAAGGAAGTACTAAATTTCTCTCTTCGACAAATGATCGCTGATGGCATCAGTGACATTGGGCCTTAGTTCGTGACCACCACCTATTTGAGTTACAGATTGATTTACAGTGGGTGCCACATGTGGGGCAGGATGTGCTTACTATTTTCGAAACACCTGACATCACTTCTATTGGTCCTTTTTCCAGAGGTCCATATATCTTTCTTTCACGAATTTGACTTTGTTGTTTGTACCGGTGCTTTACCGTCTGTTCTGTGCTGTTCTGTGTCTATGTTTATAACAATTGACTATTTATTACGAATTTTGACCTAGTGTTATCGGATTATGGATAGATATCATTGTGATTATTTTACACATGCAACACAAAGAAAAAACAAGAAAATTTCCAACCTTAAATGAAACATCCTTGGGAGTGACTGAAAAAATGCAGTCATGTGATCAAACAGATGGATTTTGATGGTACACATTTAGCCTATGGATAATTCGGTTAGGGTAATGCTTGGCCTATCCGGACATAGAGTGCACAATTGCGCTTCAGGTAGACCAGACCAGAACAGCTATCAGCTATATTTCCCCAAACTGGTTGTTAAAATGTTGCGTGCAGCCTATCTCAGCGAGTCTGCGTTTGGTATCTGCCACATGTACATTCGCATGACTTTTGAATTATCAGATCAAAAAATCCCAAGGATCCGAGTAAGCAAGCAATTCTTTATATGTTGCCTTTTAAAATGCAAAAACAAAAACATTTTATCTGGCAACTTTTTCGCTTGAGCTCATTCATTCCACAATGAGTAAGGAAATCAAACTTGTCTCCCAATTGAAAATCAAGTTACATGAGTAGTATTGATTCACCCAGACGACAACCAAATAGACGAACAGGGTGCACATTGTACCGAGCTTCGTGTCGTAGTTCAGTGGCTTGACGGCTAGCAATCAATTGGTGGTGGAATCAATGTCTGACGTTGCCACGAGAATTGCGTCACGGTCATTAAGCACGGCGCGGTACTGTATATACATCTCTCGACCTTTGAATTATGGGTACAGCGATTTGGTGTCGTACAGCTGCCCTGTACCCGTTCTAGTGGCCCGATCCTATATATAGGACGGAACCCTAGTAAATAACATATGTAGGGACGAAATCTAACAATGGCAAGAAGATTCTACTCACTGCAAGACTGACAACTTCATTCCAGATGGCTTCGTTGTGGTCAGAGAGTCCACCTCCGACCAAAACAAGATTTTTCGCAGCATTGGCAGACGCCGCTGCCAAGTATAGTAGATATAGAAAGATGACTGCAGCCCTCATGGTTTACTGAAGCGATATTGATCGACGGTTTATTATATCGTGAATTGCGCTTTAAAGGTAGAATGCACCTCCGGGAAACATTTTCAGACTCGTAACTTTTTAGTACTGTTTTTGGTCTACCACTTGTGGGGTTCGTTTTGAAACCTCAAGGAGTAATGACAGTTTGACGGCTTATTTCGTGGAAATCGAAAACGTATTTGTACACCATGGAGTCGACACAGGGTTGGTGGCCATTTTGAATTTCGGTGGCCATTTTGAATTTCAAGTGTCGGTTGATATTTGGTAATTTGTTTGTTTTTAGTACTAAAGTATGCACGGTTACTCTTGATTTGTATTCTTAATTTCGAAAGGGAATGGTTTATAGCTTCTGTACAGAAACTTTGAACAAGGTTTAAAGTCTCTCAATTTCGAGGCGCGTACTGCCTTAAGGGGCCGTTGGTGCGGGAAAGATCGTGGGGACAGCCAGGTGAAACGAGCCATTAGTTTTCGAGATAAGGGACGGACAATTTAACTGTGGTAATTATGAATCTGCTGATTGTGTGATTAAAGTGAATACTTATCGATAAAGACAGAGCATTGAACATACGCACATGTCTACGTTCTCACTGCAAAGTTTAGCCGGCCCCGCTTTTCGGTCCACGAGAAAAAAACAATATGGACACACAATGGCGGGCCCTGACACAGCCTAATTTAAGTCGGGTCTGAGGGGAAGGTTTGCAGTCAACTTAAAAGAGGTGAGTCAGTGAAATAGTGAATTTTCAACAATCCTGTTCCATTAGCTCATGACAGTTTGAAAAGAAAAATAAACAATAACTTCAATATTGCACTATTTTAACGTCTTTTATCAGTTGTTCTGGCATAGAAAGTTATGGTTTCTATTGATGGCGCAAATATAGCGATCTGATTGGTTGAGACGCAAAAAGAACCGTTGTATATTCGCAATATAGCACGATTGGTACATGCTCGAGCTCTCGGCAATAGCAAAAGTCCATTTTTGGACGTGCCATGCCAGAAATTCAATATACTATTATGATATAATAGCAATAAATCACACCCAGCTCGCTATCGCTCGTACGCATTATGTCGTAAACTGGTCAAAATCTCGTGGTACACCTTCGCTGGGTAAGCTTTTTTGCTTAATTCTACCACTTATAAGGATTTATAAGTCTCCTAACCAATTTGCTCCCTTATTACAATTATTTTGACCCTTATAGCTCTTTATCTTTCCACACATACGCGGCAGTACTACTGCCAAAACTGCCTCGTTCTGGTGACATCACTTTGAATGTAAACCTGAATTAAAAATTGAAAAGAGTGTGAATTACTACATTACACATGCAATACAAAGAAAAACAAGAAAAAAAATAAAATTTCCAAACTTACATTAAAAATTTCTTAGGAGTGACTGGAAAAAGCAGTCACATGATCGAACAGATGGGTTCTTGAGTGCTTAAATTTCCTAAAGCTGACGATTTTAGTACCAGTGTTCGACCTGCGTTTACACAAAGTGCGCCCTCTAAGGCGGAATGCCCTTGTTCTGCCACAAAATAGTTATAAACTTATGAGTTGTTCAAGTCAATGGTCAATTATTATGTGTTCAGTTGCACATTTGACAACTTTTTACAATCAGGGATACATATCTGGAAGGACTTTACCGAAGTGTATATATATATATATATATATATATATATATATATATATATATATATATATATATATATATATATATATATTAAAAACTACCTACTGTTGATTGACCAATCAGAGTGCTCAATTCAGGGTGTTTTATCTACTCATAAAGCCTTGGTCACCAAATTCCAGAAACGAATGACAGCACCATAGTAAAGTACTGTCCAATCAAAAGTGAACATGTCATATTCTGTAGACATCTGGTACGTTTTAATATTCAAATTTGGTAACACAGCGGAAACCAGCTGCAACACAAAATCTGCTGTGCCCCAGGGCATTTATATAATGTGCCCTAGGGCATTTATAGGATGTTCCATTACATTGGAAGGCTATTTCACAAATAAAAGTTTAATTCATATCCTAAACATGTTACATTGACAAAGGGGACGGTTGACGTAAAGACATTGAAAACGAAAATATATCAGTTAGGGGCGATAGTTTTTAAGTCGGATAAAACCCTCATACTCGGGCTCTTCTGGTATATAAAGTCCAACCCTACGATAAAATGTCTCGGCCTGCGGCCTCGACATTTTATCGTTGGGTTGGACTTTATATACCAGAAGAGCCCTCGTACTCGGGCTTTATCCTATACATACATACATATATATATATATATATATATATATATATATATATATATATATATATATATATATATATATATATATATATATATATATATATATATATATACCTATACACACATTCACACACACACACACACACACACATATATATATATATATATATATATATATATATATATATATATTAAGTTGATACTAAGATATAGCAATAGTGAAAGACAGTCGACATGTCCATGTCAATTAATTGCTAATTTACATATCTAATTATATTTTAAATAAAACTATATATAGACGGTGACCACATTAAATTAGATGAGTATTGGTATAGATCATAATGGATCATCATAACCTATTATTGGATCTAAATGACATACTGCAGTTTCATGTCAAATGATTGATAATTTTCATATTTAACGACCTTCAACAATTTAGCTTTTTTCCCCAGAAATGGCTTCATCAAATATTATAATCTTTTGCTTGTAATATTGATCATAACAGTTGAGACATTGGCATATACAATCAGCGAATGCGAATATGTAAATTTACTGAAACATAATATTTGCACGCATCATGACATTGTAATGGAGACTGCGCGAATACCAGGATTCATGTGATAGGTTACTGAATTCTTCGCCATGTCGGAAGGCTGATTAACGCAATATGATTCTGATATTTCCTCTAGAATAATATATAGGATTCCTACTATACTTTATTAGAGAGAGTAATAAGGCGCAGAAACTATATACAGGTTTTAGAGCTGGACTAAATACCAGTCATTGTATGTAAGTTTGAATAAACTGACTATGAAGCAAGCAACAAAATATTAAATATTCATTGTCTCGCAGTGTTCTTCAGTTAAGACGCTTGCCGAGTTTTAGACGAATGACATCTTTGCTTAGACAATGTATTGACTGTCATTCTTTTTCGTAAACCCCATAATAAAGCATCATATAAAATAAGGCAAATAAGTGGGCGGGCCTGACGTGTTAGACTTTGTCATGTTTTTATCAAATCAATTACTAACCAATGAATCCCTGATGAAACACTTATGATAACACTAAACTAAATTGACATTATGCTCTGTATTCGGCACTGTGATGTGCCGAATGCCAAGGTACAAAGGAGAGCCACATACACGAGCAAAGGATGTTGTCGACAAAATCATACAGGTTTATGAATATCTTTCATGAAGTGAGAATTGACTTGAGTCTTGAGTTTAGGAATGCTACAAAGTGTCACGTCAGTACAGCAACTTAACCAATCTTGAACACTTAGCTAAGTCAACGCCATCGACTTTGGTATGGAAATCATTTGTAAAAACTTCTGAAATTTCAATTGTTTTTGAGTCAAATTGTCGTCATTGAACCCTTTTTTCATTGATATTTCTAAGCTTTTAGCAGCTTTATGAAACCATAGGATCGTGATCAATGACAAAAAAAACCCTCATGTTTGTTCGGTTTTGTAAATATTATTTGTTCAGGCACAGATACCTATAGCTCATACTCCTATGAATATTACACAGTGCCATTGGCATCCTCTACTTTAAGGGATGGTGTCGTCGGAACTGCGCTTAAAGGTCGTATGAGACCCATACGACCATGTAAACACTGTATCAAAGGTACGTGTGCGATTGATGAAAGTTGAAACGTGTTTGTCGTACTGTACTTCGTAAGATTTTAATGTTGCATCTGTGTTGCGTCTAGATATATGCCCTAAATGAATTGATGAAGAACAATAGTAATCTTTAGGTATACATATTCTGTGATGTTGCCTTTCATTTCGAATGCAACGTGCTCGAAAGAACTTAACAAGGTTTAAACTAGCAACTGGCTCGAAAGTTCAAGATAAACTAGAATAATTTCTTCACTTTTTAAGTTAGCTTTGTTTCATTCTAAGTTGTTTTTTCTCGATACTATATA